>NC_057797.1:763619814-763665499 GCF_018294505.1 Triticum aestivum | reverse complement strand
ACTGCGACATGTCCGACTTAATTAGACCAGTAAATTGCATGCTGAACACATTGTGATGCTAACCAAAAAATGACAGAAAACTGAGAAAAGCCTAGGAGATACGGGCCATAAAACTACATCCGCCCACTTGTTTGCCGTGGCTGTTAGAGCATCTCCACTCACCCACCCAGGACGTCTCCCAGGACACCTTTTTAGGCTCGGCAACGCTTTTTGCCGAAAACGGCCCAGCCACGCCCCCAGCACCCCTCCCCCCGGATGTCAAAATAGCGCCAACAAACCTAGGCGAGACCCAACGCGTTGGGGAGCTCTTGGGGGCGTCGGCGGAAGTTTCGGCGAATTGTGTCTCCCCACGTGTCCTTTTTCTTGGCCCACTTAATCGTTTCTCTCACAAAGTTTTGCTTGGGGTGGGGTGTGGCTAGGAAGATGTCCTCCTCATGCACTCCTATTTCGGCTGGATGAAACATTTGCCCCCCCCCCCAAGACACCAACTATTTTGGTTCGGTGGTCTTCTTGGGGGCTCCAACGGCTGGAGATGCCATTACCAGCCTCTTCCCCCTGCACCTCTATCCTCCCCGAGCTCGAGACCCTCGTTGCAGCCCTACAGCCTTCAACACTACCTCCTGTAATATAGTAGTCCATATTGATTAATTCAGTCCGTATTGATTATTAAACCGAACGAGAGAGCCTCCCGGGTCACTCCCGGGCCACTCCGGAGGCGCCGCCGCCACCACCACCCAACAAGCCCAACCTAGCCATCCAATCACCTCGCCGCTGCTGGAGGAGGCCGACTCTCGGCGGATGGTGGCGGCGTGGCCACCCCTTCTGGTCCATATCTCCCCGGATCTAACCTCTCCTCCAACCCCCACCCCACCTTCGCCCATGAGCCGCCGGTTAGGTCCCAACATGGGTGGATACTCCAGAGTCGCCCGGGTACTGCCTAATGCAGCATGCCCTTGCCTGATCAGCAACCATCAACTGGAGGCTCCCTGGACTGGAGCGTCAGGTCCAGCAGCCATGTGGATGCCAGCCTTAGGCCCCGATCTGGCACAACAGAAGACATCTTCTCTGCTTCTTGTGTGCATCTTGAGATGCATCAGGGGAGGGTGGATGATGTGCGGGACCTCTGTGTACGGCCCGGTCTCTAGCTAGATTCGATCAGATTTTGGCATCAGGATCTTGGTGTGCGCATGGCTCTCTGCTAGATGTGGACGATGTGGTGAGGTGCTGGCCTTTTGCACATGCAGTGGTCGGACAACAACGCTATGGTCCACTCCTTGGTGGTGGTGATTCAGATTCGATCGACTGGATGGTGGTGACTGCAAAGTACTGCAGCGACTTCCTACGGTTCCACGACAGCAATGATCATCAAAAGGTCGGAAGGGTCATTACTCCTTAACGGACGGTTGACTTCGGCGGTGAGATTCAAATTATATACGATGGCTTGACCCAGAGGAATGGTTGCCCAGTGACGGCAGTCACACCGCATGTACCTGCTGGAATCGCAGAAAAGTGGCGTTGACAACACATGAGTGACTTTGATGATGGTGCTACACAAGCACCCAGTCTTGAGCTCCAGGGTGAAAGCCTAGGTCAGACCCGAGTGGTTATACCTGGCAACTGTGACGTTTTTTTACGCCGTTACCTTGTTAAAGGCATTGCTTGGATAGGCTCGGACTGATTCTTCAAGGTGAAAACCTAGATTCTTGCCTTATGGTTGGATCCGGTGACGACAGCGCCCGAGTGTCGCTCCCTTCCTGAAAGCGTCATTGCTGTTGAAGAACCTCGTTGTCCATGTGGTGTCAGGAGATGGTTGATGCGGATATAGTCATAGTTGTAGTTTGCCGATCACAAGTCGCTTTGGGGTTTTTTAGCCACCTTCACATAACTTTGGTCTTGCATGACTTTGCTTGTTGTCGGTGTTTTTGTGTGTGTGTGAGTTGGTGTAGGTTGTGTGCATCCTAGCTATGCAGAGGTCGAGTGTGTGCTCATTGTGTTATGTATCTTCTTGATGCTCCATTCTAAACTAATAAAATCCACTCTTTATCAAAAAGAAAAAGCTCGGATATATCCTCATCAACAAACAGATCACCAGCTATCCTCGTCCAGTCAATCTATTGCCTCTAGGCGACCGTGACTCGAATTGCTGTTGACAAACTACCATGCCATTTTTGGTCTGAAGCCAAGCGGTTTTTGTCTTGACTCCGGAAACCTATATCACTATGTTACAAACCACATTCATACCACATATCACACAAGTAATTCACTCAAGCACTAGAGTTTGATGGTGTTCAGTTACATGCTTGAGAACAAGGAGGGAACAAAGAGAGACAAGGGGGCAACAAGTGAGGAACAATAAACCGAAGAACAGGGTAAAGGAGATTTGGTCCAGTCATTTCCGCCCGTGACCAAAAGGTAACTTCACACTAAAGTTAGGGTGAAATATCTATAGCAGGGCATCACTCTTGACATAATCGTTGCTAGTGTAGCGTGTTGCTCCACGTCCACGCCTTACCCTGTTTTATCACGCACCTCTGCACTTGTTCTGAAACTTCTTCAGTTAAGTTTGCCTTCAGGTTCTCTTCGACACGGTAGTACCAGGTACAACCTGCCTTAAGGCACGTGCCTTTGGGCCTATGATAGGTGGATCTAACAGGTGGCTGGCCCACCTATCATAAACCCAAAGTTAGGTGCCTTTAAGGCACCGAAGCTCAATCCGTCCATGACACAATAGTTCTTGGCCAGGTCCCTGCACGCCCCCAGGGTCACCAACACAGCTAGGGTGGAATAACGAGCAGCTCGGCTCGTTAAGCTCGTGCTCGTTAAGGCTCGGCTCGTTAAGCTCGTTAAGATTAACGAGCAGAAAACCCTGCTCGGCTCGGCTCGTTTGAAGCTCGTTAAGCTCGTGAGCGCTCGTTAACAGATTATAATGTTTTACGATATACAGGATGAATGTGTAGGTGTGGTTTTCAAGACGAAATATGATGACTATAAAAAGAAATGCAGTAGTTTGTTGTCTCATAAGTCGATTAGATTGAATAGATGGGCTGAGGTGCTATAAAAGTTTGTCACATAAAATGAAAATATGTGTTGTGTTGTTACTAACGAGCTTAACGAGCTACTCGTGAAACTCGTTAGCTCGTTCGTTAAGCTCGTTAAGCTTAACGAGCTGAAATCAATGATTGGCTCTGTTCATTAAGAAGCGAGCTATGAACTTAACGAGCCGAACTATTGAGCGCTCATTAAGCTCGCGAGTTACGAGCTTTTAGTCCAGCCCTAAGCACAGCACCCCCCCTCATCCACGGTCGGTGTCATGGTTCTAAGTCTGACAGTAGAATGGGGGGTAGGAATGTAGAGGCAAGATCCTAGCTATGGAGGAGTTGTACACGTAAGATTTACGAGTTCAGACCCTTCTCAGAGGAACTAATTGCCCTACATCTCGGAGCCCAGAGGCGGTCGACTGGATTATGAGCGTGTGTGTTATAGGAGGTGTGAACCCTTGTCCCAGAGGAGGGGTGTCGGTGTCAAAACCGGCGGATCTTGGATAGGGGGTCCCGAACTGTGCGTCTAAGGCGGATGGTAACAGGAGGCAGGGGACACGATGTTTACCCAGGTTCGGGCCCTCTTGATGGAGGTAATACCCTACGTCCTGCTTGATTGTTCTTGATAATATGAGTAGTACAAGAGTTGGTCTACCACGAGATCAGAGAGGCTAAACCCTAGAAGCTAGCCTATGGTATGATTGTATGTTCTTGGTCCTACGGACTAAACCCTTCGGTTTATATAGACACCGGAGGGGGCTAGGGTTACACAGAGTCGGTTACAAGGAAGGAGATCTACATATACGTACTGCCAAACTTGCCTTCCACGCCAAGTAGAGTCCCATCCGGACACAGGACGAAGTCTTTAATCTTGTATCTTCATAGTCCAACAGTCCGGCCAAAGGATATAGTCCGGCTATCCGGATACCCCGTAATTCAGGACTCCCTCAGTAGCCCCTGAACCAAGCTTCAATGACGATGAGTCCGGCGCGCAGATTGTCTTTGGCATTGCAAGGCGGGTTCCTCCTCCGAATACTTCATAGAAGATTTTGAACACGAGGATCGTGTCCGGCTCTGCAAAATGAGTTCCACATACCACCGTAGAGAGAATAATATTTCCACAAATCTAATCTGCTGACGTACCCCATAGTGTGACATCACACCACGGCCAGGTCTTTATTCGAATCGTTTTTCATAACCCATCTCAGCATGTTTCGCGAGGCGGTTTCCTTGGCATGTCTTGTCAAAGCAGAGATCGTGTCCCCCTTATCACGGGATTCTCATCAATACGGACGTGGGTAACCCACCCGTGCCTATTGGCAGGACTCCTAGATCTTAGGCAAGTCCCAAATGGCCACGAGGAGGGCGCTTGATATTCACCCTCTTTATAAAGGGGACAAGGCTTTTTCTTTTTTCCCTCTCGTGCTCAATCAAATCCTTCCCCCGCCTTGAGTTCTAACACCCAAAACTCAGGTCAGGTGCTTCGGACCTTCAACTATATCCGGATCCAACCTTCAAGGTCGGTGGATGCCTTCCTCCATCATGGAGGAAGACATCAAGAAGGTGAGAGAGGCCAGATATGTGACTGCCGAAATTTCGCATCGGTTGCCTGCCCGAGGGCAGGTCTTCCCTACTCCCGAACCCAACGAGAGCGTCGTGTTTGTCTCCCACTTCCGCCGAGGACTAGGCCTCGCTCTGGATCCCTTTGTTAGGGGTCTTATGTTCTATTATGGGCTAGATTTTCACGATCTGGCCCCGTATTCCCGTCTTCACATTTCGTCATTTATTGTCGTATGTGAGGCCTTCCTCCGCATTACCCCTCACTTCGGCCGGTGGCTCAAGACCTTCAATGTGAAGCCGAAGATGATCGAGGGGCAGCACGCAGCGTGCGGAGGCGCTTTAATAAGCAAAATCGCTGACGCTCCCTGGCCTGAGGGTATCTTCCCAGAGGTATCTGGATTGTGGCAGCGGGAGTGGTTCTACATCACAACTCCCCGAAGTGCCAAGTGGGTAGCTGCCCCCACCTTTCGCTCAGGCCCCCCACCACAACTGATGTCATGGATCAGCAGGGGCTGAGCTGGGGTCCAGCCAAGGACGTGCCAATACTGCAAAGCCGTTTCCGAGATCTCTTTGAGAGAGATTTCAGTCTGGTTATGGTAGTGCAAGTTATGCTAGTTCGTCGAGTCCAGCCTTGCAAACGCCGGCCCCTTCGCATGTGGGAATTCAACCCAGAAGGACCGCGAGCTATTCAACACTTCCTTGGCATGACGCCCGAGGAGATGTACAAATTATTCTTTGGACCACAAATAATGTGTCCGGACATCACTGAGGATGCAGGTCTGAGCTGCAATCGCCCGGATACCCAAGTAAGTAGCCCTGCATCCGAACACACTGTCCATTTATTTATCGCAACGTCGCCCTAAAAAAGCCGCTCTTTGACCAGGATTGGATAGCAAAGGCAAAGTTGATCAGGTGTCTAGCCCCCCTCCCTGAGACATCACCAAATCCCGTGCTAACCAAGATGCTGGAGATCGCGCCTTATCAAGCGCCCTCAGGAGAAGATAAGGGGGGGGGGACAAGGAGGCTAGCACCTCCGCGAAGGGGGTTAACCGGGGAGGAGGAACTGAAACTTCCTCTCCCCAGGGAAGGAAGAGGACCACCTCTGAGGACCCAGAGAACATGGTCTCCAAACGGGGGAAGAAATCTTCACCGGAGGGTCTTGCCCTGGGGGATACACCGGCCGCACTATGCCCTCAAGGGGATTAGCCCTCCATCGAGTTGTAAGTAAAAGGATACTTAATAATGAAAATATCTCACTTTACTTCAGAGGAAAATAACCAAAGCATTTATCTTACAGTTCGGATCTTAGCCCTTCTCAGCAGAGCTCGTCTTTAGGGGATCTTCTTCCAGAGATGATGGAGAGCGAAACGCCTCCCCCTGCCATACCGCCTCATGAGGCGGGCGACCCCGAGGTGTCGTTGCGGAGGGTTTCTCCTGATCCGGCAAGGCCAGAAGGTAATCCTATGGCCACCTGAAGTCCTCAGTATCCGGCTCTTGAAGAGGGCAATCGAAAGAGTCCGACACCATCTGGTGTACGGTCGGACGTACTGAGGGATCTGCTAGAGCAAGCGGCTATCTCAGAAGAGCACCACACATTGATGGGTACGGTGATTGAAAGGATTTCGTCCGCCGAAAGCGGGTTGCATGAAGCCTTTATGAGTCTACTGACGAGTTTTGAGGTACGCGAAATGATGTACATTTTTGACAGTACCGCACATTTTTAGATGTGCCCTGTGTAGATAGTAGCCCCTGAGACTCTGGGTGCTGTCGAAGACGACAGCGCATAGAGGATCATAGTCCCAGGAATAATCGTGCCGCCTTAATATGCAGGTGGCGGAGGGTCCGGTGGCCAGCCGGACTGATGAGTTTGCCAAGCTAAAGCGGTAGCTTGACATGGCAGACGCCGACATCGTACTTGTCAACAAGCGGCTTGATGATGAAGGAAATATGCCCTAGAGGCAATAATAAAGTTATTATTTATTTCCTTATTTCATGATAAATGTTTATTATTCATGCTAGAATTGTATTAACCGGAAACATAATACATGTGTGAATACATAGACAAACAGAGTGTCACTAGTATGCCTCTACTTGACTAGCTCGTTAATCAAAGATGGTTATATTTCCTAACCATAGACAAAGAGTTGTTATTTGATTAACGGGATCACATCATTAGGAGAATGATGTGATTGACTTGACCCATTCCGTTAGCTTAGCACTCGATCGTTTAGTATGTTGCTATTGCTTTCTTCATAACTTATACATGTTCCTATGACTATGAGATTATGCAACTCCTGTTTACCGGAGGAACACTTTGTGTGCTACCAAACGTCACAACGTAACTGGGTGATTATAAAGGTGCTCTATAGGTGTCTCTGAAGGTACTTATTGGGTTGGCGTATTTCGAGATTAGGATTTGTCACTCCGATTGTCGGAGAGGTATCTCTGGGCCCTCTCGGTAATGCACATCACATAAGCCTTGCAAGCATTGCAACTAATGAGTTAGTTGCGAGATGATGTATTACGAAATGAGTAAAGTGACTTGCCGGTAACGAGATTGAACTAGGTATTGAGATACCGACGATCGAATCTCGGGCAAGTAACATACCGATGACAAAGGGAACAACGTATGTTGTTATGCGGTCTGACCGATAAAGATCTTCGTAGAATATGTGGGAGTCAATATGAGCATCCAGTTTCCGCTATTGGTTATTGACCGGAGACGTGTCTCGGTCATGTCTACATTGTTCTCGAACCCGTAGGGTCCGCACGCTTAAGGTTTCGATGACAGTTATATTATGAGTTTATGAGTTTTGATGTACCGAAGGAGTTCGGAGTCCCGGATGAGATCGGGGACATGACGAGGAGTCTCGAAATGGTTGATACGTAAAGATCGATATATTGGACGACTATATTCAGACATCGGAAAGGTTCCGAGTGATTCGTGTATTTTTGGAGGTACCGGGGAGTTACGGGAATACGAGGAAGAAGCAATGGGCCTTAATGGGCCTTAGTAGGAAGGACCAGGAGGTGGCGTGCGCCCCTCCCAAGTCTAGTCCGAATTGGACAAGGGGTTTGGGGCGCGGCCCCTCTCTCCCTTCCTTATCCTCTTCCCCCCTTTCCCCCCTTCTCCTAGTTGGACTAGGAAAGGTGGAAACCTACTCCAACTAGGAGTAGGAATCCTACTCCTCCTTGGAGCGCCCACAAGGGCCGGCCGGCCTCCCCCTTGCTCCTTTATATATGGGGGCAGGGGGAACCCCATAGACACACAAGTTGATCCACGTGATCATATTCTTAGCTGTGTGCGGTGCCCCCTTCCACCATAATCCTCGATAATATTGTAGCGGTGCTTAGGCGAAGCCCTGCGACTGTAGTACATCAAGATCGTCACCACTCCGTCGTGCTGACGGAACTCTTCCCCGACACTTTGCTGGATCGGAGTTCGGGGATCGTCATTGAGCTGAACGTGTGCTAGAACTCGGAGGTGCCGTAGTTTCGGTGCTTGATCGGTCGGGCCGTGAAGACGTACGACTACATCAACCGCGTTGTGCTAACGCTTCCACTGTCGGTCTACAAGGGTACGTAGATCACACTCTCCCCTCTCGTTGCTATGCATCACCATGATCTTGCGTGTGCGTAGGAATTTTTTTGAAATTACTACGTTCCCCAACAGTGGCATCCGAGCCTAGGTTTTATGTGTTGATGTTATATGCACGAGTAGAACACAAGTGAGTTGTGGGCGATATAAGTCATACTGCTTACCAGCATGTCATACTTTGGTTCAGCGGTATTGTTGGACGAAGCGGCCCGGACCGACATTACGCGTACGCTTACGCGAGACCGGTTCTCCCGACCTGCTTTGCACAAAGGTGGCTAGCGGGTGACAGTTTCTCCAACTTTAGTTGAATCGAGTGTGGCTACGCCCGGTCCTTGTGAAGGTTAAAACAGCACCAACTTGACAAACTATCGTTGTGGTTTTGATGCGTAGGTAAGATTGGTTCTTGCTTAAGCCCGTAGCAGCCACGTAAAACTTGCAACAACAAAGTAGAGGACGTCTAACTTGTTTTTGCAGGGCATGTTGTGATGTGATATGGTCAAGACATGATGCTAAATTTTATTGTATGAGATGATCATGTTTTGTAACCGAGTTATCGGCAACTGGCAGGAGCCATATGGTTGTCGCTTTATTGTATGGAATGCAATCGCGCTGTAATGCTTTACTTTATCACTAAGCGGTAGCGATAGTCGTGGAAGCATAAGATTGGCGAGACGACAACAATGCTACGATGGAGATCAAGGTGTCGCGCTGGTGACGATGGTGATCACGACGGTGCTTCGAAGATGGAGATCACAAGCACAAGATGATGATGGCCATATCATATCACTTATATTGATTGCATGTGATGTTTATCTTTTATGCATCTTATCTTGATTTGATTGACAGTAGCATTTTAAGATGACCTCTCACTAATTATCAAGAAGTGTTCTCCCTGAGTATGCACCGTTGCGAAAGTTCTTCGTGCTGAGACACCACGTGATGATCGGGTGTGATAGGCTCTACGTTCAAATACAACGGGTGCAAAACAGTTGCACACATAGAATACTCAGGTTATACTTGACGAGCCAAGCATATACAAATATGGCCTCGGAACACAGAGACCGAAAGGTCGAGCGTGAATCATATAGTGGATATGATCAACATAGCGATGTTCACCAATGAAACTACTCCATCTCACGTGATGATCGGACATGGTTTAGTTGATTTGGATCACATAATCACTTAGAGGATTAGAGGGATGTCTATCTAAGTGGGAGTTCTTAAGTAATATGATTAATTGAACTTTAAATTTATCATGAACTTAGTCCTGGTAGTATTTTGCAAATTATGTTGTAGATCAATAGCTCGCGTTGTTGCTTCCCTGTGTTTATTTTGATATGTTCCTAGAGAAAATTGTGCTGAAAAATATTAGTAGCAATGATGCGGATTGGATCCGTGATCTGAGGTTTATCCTCATTGCTGCACAGAAGAATTATTTCTTTGATGCACCGCTAGGTGACAGACCTATTGCAGGAGCAGATGCAGACGTTATGAACGTTTGGCCAGCTCAATATGATGACTACTTGATAGTTTAGTGCACCATGCTTAACGGCTTAGAATCGGGACTTCAAAGACGTTTTGAACGTCATGGAACATATGAGATGTTCCAGGAGTTGAAGTTAATATATCAAGCAAATACCCGAGTTGAGAGATATGAAGTCTCCAACAAGTTCCATAGCTAAAAGATGGAGGAGAATCGCTCAACTAGTGAGCATGTGCTCAGATTGTCTGGGTACTACAATTACTTGAATCAAGTGGGAGTTAATCTTCCAGATAAAATAGTGATTGACAGAATTATCTAGTCACCATCACCAAGTTAGTAGAACTTCGTGATGAACTATGATATGAAAGGGATAACGGAAACGATTCCCAAGCTCTTCGTAATGCTGAAATTGACGAAGGTAGAAATCGAGAAAAACATCTAGTGTTGATGGTAGACAAGACCACTAGTTTCAAGAAAAGGGCAGAGGGAAGAAGGGGAACTTCAAGAAGAACAACAAGCAAGTTGCTGCTCAAGTGAAGAAGCCCAAGTCTGGTTCTAAGCCTAAGACTAAGTGCTTCTACTACAAAGGGATTGGTCACTAGAAGTGGAACTACCCCAAGTGATTGGCGGATAAGAAGGATGGCAAAGTGAACATAAGTATATTTGATATACATGTTATTGATGTATGCTTTACTAGTGTTTATAGCAACCCCTTAGTATTTGATACTAGTTCAGTTGCTAAGATTAGTAACTCGAAACGGGAGTTGCAGAATAAACAGAGACTAGTTAAGGGTGAAGTGACGATGTGTGTTGGAAGTGGTTCCAAGATTGATATGATCATCATCGCACACTCCCTATAATTTCGGGATTAGTGTTGAACCTAAATAAGTGTTATTTGGTGTTTGTGTTGAGCATGAATATGATTTGATCATGTTTATTGTAATACGGTTATTCATTTAAGTAAGAGAATAAATTGTTGTTCTGTTTACATGAATAAAACCTTATATGGTTACACACCCAATGAAAATAGTTCGTTGGATCTCGATCGTAGTGATACACATAATCATAATATTGAAACCAAAAGATGCAAAGTTAATAATGATAGTGCAACTTATTTGTGGCACTGCCATTTAGGTCATATTGGTGTAAAGCACATGAAGAAACTCCATGCTGATGGGCTTTTGGAATCACTTGATTATGAATCAGTTGATGCTTGCGAACCATGCCTTATGGGCAAGATGACTAAAACGCCGTTCTCCGGAACAATGAAGCAAGCAACAGATTTGTTGGAAATCATACATACTGATGTATGTAGTCCGATGAATATTAAGGCTTGCAGCAGGTATCATTATTTTCTGACCTTCACAGATGATTTGAGCAGATATGGGGATATCTACTTGATGAAACATAAGTCTGAAACATTTGAATAGTTCAAAGAATTTCAGAGTGAAGTGGAAAATCATCGTGACAAGAACATAAAAGTTTCTACGATATGATCGCAGAGGTAAAATATTTGAGTTACGAGTTTGGCCTTCAATTAAAACAATGTGAAATAGTTTCACTACTCACGCCACCTGGAACACCACAATGTAATGGTGTGTCCGAATGTCATAACCGTACTTTATTAGATATGGTGCGATCTATGATGTCTCTTACCGATCTACCACTATCGTTTTGGGGTTATGCATTAGAGACAGCTGCATTCACGTTAAATAGGGCACCATCTAAATCCGTTGAGACGACACCGCATGAACTATGGTTTGGCAAGAAACCTAAACTGTCGTTTCTTAAAGTTTGAGGTTGCAATGCTTATATGAAAAAGTTTCATCCTGATAAGCTCAAACCCAAATCAGAGAAGTGTGTCTTCATAGGATACCCAAAAGAAAATGTTGGGGACACCTTCTATCACAGATCCGGATGCAAGATATTCGTTGCTTTGAATGGATCCTTTATAGAGAAGGAATTTCTCTCGAAAGAAGTGAGTGGGAGGAAAGTAGAACTTGATGAGGTAACTATACCTGCTCCCTTATTGGAAAGTAGTTCATCACAAAAATCTGTTCTTGTGACTACTACACCAATTAGTGAGGAAGCTAATGATGATGATCATGTAACTTCAGATCAAGTTACTACCGAATCTCGTAGGTAAACTAGAGTGAGATCCGCACCAGAGTGGTGCGGTAATCCTGTTCTGGAAGTCATGTTACTAGACCATGACGAACTTGCGAACTATGAGGAACCGATGATGGGCCCAGATTCCGCGAAATGGCTTGAGGCCATGAAATCTGAGATGAGATCCATGTATGAGAACAAAGTATGGACTTTGATTGACTTGCCCAATGATCGGCGAGCCATTGAGATTAAATGGATCTTCAAGAGGAAGACGGACGCTGATAGTAGTGTTACTATCTACAAAGCTAGAATGAGAGTTTCTCACTCGTATCTATGCTTAAGTCTGTCCGAATCATGTTAGCAATTGCCGCATTTTATGAAATCCGGCAAATGGATAAACAAAACTGCATTCCTTAATGTATTTATTAAAGAAGAGTTGTATATGATACAACTAGAAGGTTTTGTCAGTCCTAAAGGTGCTAACAAAATATGCAAGCTCCAGCGATCCATCTATGGACTGGTGCAAGCATCTCGGAGTTGGAATATACGCTTTGATAAGTTGATCAAAGCATATAGTTTTATACAGACTTGCGGTGAAGCCTGTATTTACAAGAAAGTGAGTGGGAGCACTACAACATTTCTGATAAGTATATGTGTATGACATATTCTTGATCGGAAATAATGTAGAATTATTCTGCAAAGCATAAAGGAGTGTTTGAAAGGATTTTTTCAAACAAAACCTCGGTGAAGCTACTTACATATTGAGCATCGAGATCTATAGAGATAGATCAAGAAGCTTGATAAGTTTTTTTTCTCAATGAGTACATACCTTGACAAGATTTTGAAGTAGTTCAAAATGGAACAGTCAAAGAAAGAATTCTTGCCTATGTAACAAGGTGTGAAATTGAGTAAGACTCAAAGCGCGACCACGGCAGAAATAGAATGAGAATGAAAGTCATTCCCTATGCCTTGGCCATAGGTTCTATAAAGTATACCATGCTGTTTACCAGACCTATTGTATACCCTACACTAATTTTGGCAAGGGAGTACAATAATGATCTAGGAGTAGATCACTGGACAGTGGTCAAAATTATCCTTAGTGGAATAAGGATATGTTTCTCGATTATGGAGGTGACAAAAGGTTCGTCATAAAAGGGTTACGTCGATACAAGTTTTGGCACTGATCCGGATGACTCTTAGTCTTCATCTAGATACATATTGAAAGTGGGAGCAATTAGCTAAAGTAGCTCCGTGCAGAGCATTGTAGACATAGAAAATTGCAAAATACTTACGGATCTAAATATGGCAGACCCGTTGACTAAACTTCTCTCACAGGCAAAACATGATCACACCTTAGTACTCTTTGGGTGTTAATCACATAGCAATGTGAACTAGATTACTGACTCTAGTAAACCCTTTGGGTGTTGGTCACATATCTATGTGAACTATGGGTGTTAACCACATAAAGATGTGAACTATTGATGTTAGATCACATGGCGATGTGAACTAGATTATTGACTCTAGTGCAAGTGGGAGACTGAAGAAAATATGCCCTAGAGGCAATAATAAAGTTATTATTTATTTCCTTATTTCATGATAAATGTTTATTATTCATGCTAGAATTGTATTAACCGGAAACATAATACATGTGTGAATACATAGACAAACAGAGTGTCACTAGTATGCCTCTACTTGACTAGCTCGTTAATCAAAGATGGTTATATTTCCTAACCATAAACAAAGAGTTGTTATTTGATTAATGGGATCACATCATTAGGAGAATGATGTGATTGACTTGACCCATTCCGTTAGCTTAGCACTCGATCATTTAGTATGTTGCTATTGCTTTCTTCATAACTTATACATGTTCCTATGACTATGAGATTATGCAACTCCCGTTTGCCGGAGGAACACTTTGTGTGCTACCAAACGTCACAACGTAACTGGGTGATTATAAAGGAGCTCTACAGGTGTCTCCAAAGGTAAATGTTGGGTTGGCGTATTTCGAGATTAGGATTTGTCACTCCGATTGTCGGAGAGGTATCTCTGGGCCCTCTCGGTAATGCACATCACATAAGCCTTGCAAGTATTGCAACTAATGAGTTAGTTGCGAGATGATGTATTATGAAACGAGTAAAGAGACTTGCCGGTAACGAGATTGAACTAGGTATTGAGATACCGACGATCGAATCTCGGGCAAGTAACATACCGATGACAAAGGGAACAACGTATGTTGTTATGCGGTCTGACCGATAAAGATCTTCGTAGAATATGTGGGAGCCAATATGAGCATCCAGGTTCCGCTATTGGTTATTGACCGGAGACGTGTCTCGGTCATGTCTACATTGTTCTCAAACCCGTAGGGTCCGCACGCTTAAGGTTTCGATGACAGTTATATTATGAGTTTATGAGTTTTGATGTACCGAAGGAGTTCGGAGTCCCGGATGAGTTCGGGGACATGACGAGGAGTCTCGAAATGGTTGAGACGTAAAGATCGATATATTGGACGACTATATTCGGACATCGGAAAGGTTCCGAGTGATTCGGGTATTTTTGAAGGTACCGGGGAGTTACGGGAATACGAGGAAGGAGCAATGGCCCTTAATGGGCCTTAGTGGAAAGGACCAGGAGGTGGCGCGTGCCCCTCCCAAGCCCAGTCTGAATTGGACAAGGGGTTTGGGGCACGGCCCCTCTCTCCCTTCCTTCCCCTCTTCCCCCCTTTCCCCCCTTCTCCTAGTTGGACTAGGAAAGGTGGAAACCTACTCCAACTAGGAGTAGGACTCCTACTCCTCCTTGGCGCACCCACAAGGGCTGGCCGGCCTCCCCCTTGCTCCTTTATATACGGGGGCAGGGGGCACCCCATAGACACACAAGTTGATCCACGTGATCATATTCTTAGCCATGTGCAGTGCCCCCTTCCACCATAATCCTTGATAATATTGTAACGGTGCTTAGGCGAAGCCCTGCGATGGTAGTACATCAAGATCGTCACCACGCTGTCGTGCTGACGGAACTCTTCCCCGACACTTTGCTGGATCGGAGTCCGGGGATCGTCATCGAGCTGAACGTGTGCTAAAACTCGGAGGTGCCGTAGTTTCGGTGCTTGATCGGTCGGGCCGTGAAGACGTACGACTACATCAACCGCGTTGTGCTAACGCTTCCGCTGTCGGTCTACAAGGGTACGTAGATCACACTCTCCCCTCTCGTTGCTATGCGTCACCATGATCTTGTGTGTGCGTAGGATTTTTTTTAAATTACTACGTTCCCCAACAGACGAGGCATAGGGTATGTGATTCCTCCGGTGACACATGGGAAGAGGAGCATGATGCCAGTATCTATAACATGTGTGTGAATGCAGATGAAGCTGCGGCCATGGAGAACCTTCGGGCGGAACTTGCCCGAGCCAAAGAACAAGCCAGGAAAAGCGATGCGGCTGCCCTAAAGGCAATCGAGGATCTGAAAGCCGAGCAGGCTGCTCACTGCCAAAGCAAGGAGGAAATAGCCAGGATGGCTGTGGAATTGAAGAATTCCGCTGACCGTTGCGAGCTTCTTGAAGAGGAAGATCGAGCGAAGAGGACAGGCCTGGAGAAGGCCACGATGGCGACCAAAGACACCCGCTTTGCAATGAGAGTGATGAAGGAGGAGCTGCGTCAAGCCGGGGATATCGCGGCTGGGAAGCCCTTTATGCTGCGGATGAAGTTCGGAGATCCTAGGTACGCCCCTTTGGACCGGCTGTGGAGTTCTGTGGACGCATATCTGGACTTAGCGGCGAGTGCCGCCGATGCGGCCGAATACTTCTGAGATCAAAAAGATCGCGAAGTGGAAAAGCTATTCTGGTCACAATTTAATGTTCTAGAGCGTCCACTTCCATTGACTGATCGGTTGTCCCAATGGGCTGAGCTGAATAGATTGTCCGGACTCACCATGAGGTCTATTGTGGATCATCTGTGGCCGGAAAGGCTAAAGCCAAATAGTTATTTTAGTTTGGTGCAGTAGTTCCTTGGTGCTGTGCCACACATCAATGCTGTTAAGAGATCGGCATGCATAGAGGGTGCGCGGATGGCCTTTGCCCGTGTCAAGACATACTGGGCGGAGATGGAGGCCACCACTGTTGCGACACAGGGTTTGGCCGTAGGCCGAGTGGCTGCTGAGCACTACTTTGAAGAAGTCCTTGAAGGCGCTCGTTCGATAGAGGCTCAGTGCTCGAAGAATATTATGTTCTAGTGACATGTATTCCCATTGTAAAAACAATGTTTTATTGAGTTTATCAAGGCTGTATTTATACTTTTGCCCGAAAGTACTATGATGCCTCCTGTGCGGCCGTTTATGTATATATGTATATAACCTGAAAGATGGCAGTCGTCGGCTTCAGCCCCCACACATATAATGCGGGGGTGCTCGTAGAAGATGCATGTTCACACTTGATCCAACGTCTTGGTCCATTAAGGAGGTGATAGCGCAGCGAACTAGGCAATCGGACTATAATGCTTTAACACTTTCACTTAGCCAGAGGAGTTTGATAGTGGGGCTACTATATAGCCCCTGGTGGCTCCGCGCTCATCTGAATTCGGGGCGCGTACATGCCTGGCCGGGAAACGGCCCTTCGTTAAGGTGGAGGAATCCCGAAGATTCCGCTAGGTCATCGAGTGGTTGACCAGTCTCATGCTATATCATGACAGTCAGTTTTCGGCTTTCTCTACTGAGGTGCTCGTCCGGATGAATCAGGGCACAATCGCAGTAGTTCTCCTGGTGCCGCCCTAGCCGACAGAGCGAAACGTAAGGCAGCAAAACACAGGAGCCGGGCAAACCCAACATTTGACCAAAGACATGATTCGGAGCTGATGCATATAAGGCCAAACTCGTGACGCCGAACACTCCCTAAGGTATTCAGTCTTTATGATGTAAACCGGGCTAAACAGTGCCCTTTGTAATAAGCCCCTGGTGTCCAGGTACGTGCAATATTCTGACGTGGCCACATGCCAATACGTCAGCATCCTTCTCAGTTGTACTGAGAATCCGGGGGATGTGTATCAACAAGAGACAGTAAAAAAGGTTTACACAGGGTCTTAATCTAAAAAGAATCCTTGGAATGGGTCCCTGCTGTGCATCCGCGCCCTTTTCTCCGCTGTGCCGTACCCTGGACGGCTGTAGCATGATGGTCATCTGTAAAAGAGGAACTTAGTTGAAAAGTTGTCATGCAAAAGGTAGGTTATACTAAATAAACCATGTATAGTTCCAGATGAGTAAAGTTGAGCCTAATTGTCACTTGTTTACACGGGTTGAGCCCCTTGTATTGTTGTAGGGGTATAGCCATCAAACCTGTATCAATTATATATAGCTACACTGGACTCGTCTTGTTGGGGAACGTAGTAATTTCAAAAAATTTCCTACGCACATTCAAGATCATGGTGATGCATAGCAACGAGAGGGGAGAGTGTGATCTACGTACCCTTGTAGATCGACAACGGAAGCATTTGGTTGATGTAGTCGTACGTCTCCACGGCCCGACCGATCAAACACCGAAACTACGGCACCTCCAAGTTCTAGCACACGTTCAGCTCGATGACGATCCCCGGACTCTGATCCAGCAAAGTGTCAGGGAAGAGTTCCGTCAGCACGACGGCGTGGTGACGATCTTGATGTACTACTGTCGCAGGGCTTCGCCTAAGCACCGCTACAATATTATCGAGGACTATGGTGGCAGGGGGCGCCGCACACGGCTAAGAATATGATCACGTGGATCAACTTGTGTCTCTAGGGGGTGCCCCTGCCTCCGTATATAAACGCTCAAAGGGGGGAGTGCGGCCGGCCTAGAGGTGGCGCGCCAGGAGGAGTCCTACTCCCTCCGGGAGTAGGACCCCCCCCCCAATCCTAGTTGGAATAGGATTCGCAGAGGGGGGAAAAGAGGAAGGGGGGCCGTCCCCCTCTCCTTGTCCTATTCGGACCAAGGGAGGGGAGGGGTGCGCGGCCCATCTCTGGCTGCCTCTTCTCTTTTCCACTAAGGCCCATATATCTCCCGGGGGGTTCCGGTAACCTCCCGGTACTCCGAAAAATCCCGATTTCACCCGGAACACTTCCGATATCCAAACATAGGCTTCCAATATATCAATCTTTATGTCTCAACCATTTCGAGACTCCTCGTCATGTCCGTGATCACATCCGGGACTCCGAACAACCTTCGGTACATCAAAACGTATAAACTCATAATATAACTGTAATCAAAACCTTAAGCGTGCGGACCCTACGGGTTTGAGAACAATGTAGACATGACCGAGACACGTCTCCGGTCAATAACCAATAGCGGGACCTGGATGCCCATATTGGCTCCTACATATTCTACGAAGATCTTTATCGGTCAGACCGCATAACAACATACGTTGTTCCCTTTGTCATCGGTATGTTACTTGCCTGAGATTCGATCGTCGGTATCCAATACCTAGTTCAATCTCGTTGCCGGCAAGTCTCTTTACTCGTTCCGTAATACATCATCCCGCAACTAACTCATTAGTTGCAATGCTTGCAAGGCTTAAGTGATGTGCATTACCGAGAGGGCCCAGAGATACCTCTCCGACATTCGGAGTGACAAATCCTAATCTCGAAATACGCCAATCCAACATGTACCTTCGGAGACACCTGTAGAGCTCCTTTATAATCACCCAGTTACGTTGTGACGTTTGGTAGTACACAAAGTGTTCCTCCGGCAAACGGGAGTTGCATAATCTCATAGTCATAGGAACATGTATAAGTCATGAAGAAAGCAATAACAACATACTAAACGATCGGGTGCTAAGCTAATGGAATGGGTCATGTCAATCAGATCATTCAACTAATGATGTGATCCCGTTAATCAAATAACAACTCTTTGTCCATGGTTAGGAAACATAACCATCTTTGATTAACGAGCTAGTCAAGTAGAGGCATACTAGTGACACTCTGTTTGTCTATGTATTCACACATGTATTATGTTTCCGGTTAATACAATTATAGCATGAATAATAAACATTTATCATGATATAAGGAAATAAATAATAACTTTATTATTGCCTCTAGGGCATATTTCCTTCACGTCTAACCATGTCCGTGGTCTTAACGACCTGTCAGATGCTCTAGTTGGTGAGGCCGTCTAGTGTGCGGCTGCCAAGGCAGCCGCACGGTCTTCCGCGCGCAAGGAACGCTCAATATTTCCATTTACTGTAATGATGCCACATGGACCGGGCATCTTAAGCATGAGAGAAGCGTAATGCGGTATTGCATTAAAGCAAGCGAAAGCTTCGCGTCCGAGTAGTGCTTGATAGCCACTTTGGAACGGAGCGATGTGGAAGGTTAACTTTTCGCTGCGGAAGTTATCAGGAAAGCCAAATATAACGTCTAGTAGCAGGGAGCCCGTGCAATGGGCTTCTGGGCCTGGCGTTACTCCTTTAAAGGTAGTATTGCTATGGCTTATTTTTGTTGGGTCTATCGCCATTTTGCGGACTGTGTCCTGATATATCAGGTTTAAACTACTGTCGCCGTCCATCAGGACTCGTGTGAAGTGGTATCCATCAATTATCGGGTCTAACACCAAGGCAGCCCATCCTGCATGCCGGATACTTGCCGAGTAATCCCGATGGTCAAAGGTGATCGGTTTGGACGACCAGTGGCAGAACTCCGCGGTGATAGGCCCTGGGGCATGTGTCTCTAGGAGTGCCGCTTTGTTTCTCCCCTTCATCACGTGTAGCATGTTTACTGTTTTGAATTCTGTTGGGAATTTCTACTGTTCCCTAGTGCTTTGCTTGCGAGGCTCGTCCTCGTGTTCGCTTGGTGTATCCTGCCCCTTGTGTTCGGTGTTGAGCTTGCCGGACTGCTTCAAGACCCAACATTCTCTATGGGTATGATTTGCAGGTTTATCGGGGGTGCTGTGTATCTAACATAGTTTGTCCAGAATCTTGTTTAGGCTGGACAGTTCGTCTTTGTTGCCTTTGGAGGGCAGTTTTTGCTGACCTGGCCGAGAGCTTCTGAATCCGGCGTTTACCTCCGTGCTCTTCGGGCTGTCTTCTTTATTCCGGCGCTTGTTTTTGCTGCGTGGTGGCTTCCCGTTTCCGTCCCTGACTTCGGATGTACTTGGGTCGCTCGTGCTACATCGGGCTAACCAGCTGTCCTTGCCCGCACAAAAGTGGGTCATGAGGCTTGTTAATGCTGCCATTGTTCTCGGCTTTTCTTGGCCGAGGTGTCTAGCAAGCCATTCGTCTCAAACGCTGTGTTTGAAAGCTGCTAGGGCTTTGGTGTCCGGACAGTCGACTATTTGGTTCTTTTTAGTGAGAAACCCGTTCCAAAGCTTTCGGGCTGACTCTCCGGGCTGTTGAGTTATATGACTTAAATCGTCTGCATCCGGTGGTCGGACATAGGTCCCTTGAAAATTTGCCCGAAAAGTGTCCTCGAGCTCTTCCTAGCTTCGAATGTAGTTTTCGGGGAGGCTTTTAAGACAGTGCCGAGCTGGCCCTTTGAGCTTGAGGGGTAAGTACTTGATGGCATGGAGATCGTCTCCTCGAGCCATGTGGATATGGAGGATGTGGTCCTCAATCCAGTCCCTAGGGTCTGTTGTTCGGTCGTACGCCTCTATGTTTACGGGTTTGAATCCCTTTGGAAATCCATGGTCCAGCACCTCATCAGTGAAACATAGGGGGTGTGCGGCACCCCTGTATTTGGGTGTACCGTGGTGTTCGGATTTTTGTTGTGTTGCATTGCGTGTTGGAGCGCGCTTGCTTGGCCCGTAGGTGGTTCTGGTTGCGCCATCCTTTTGATGCGAGCCCTCACGCGGATCGCGTACTGGCTTGTGTGCGGCGTCGTTTGCCGCTCTATGTTGGCCACGAGGTCGTCTATCCGACCGGATGGCTATTTTGTTTTTTATTGCGGGGGCTCTAAGGCCTCATCATCGAATTCAGGTAGCAGCTTTCGCTTCGGGTAGCTCTTTGTGTGGCGACTGCCGCCGTACTTTGCTGCAGTGTTGAGTACTTTACTCCATCTAATTCTGAGTGTGTCTTGTGCAGCCCTCAGCCTTTGCTTCTGCTTTTTCAGACTCCTCGCAGTGGCGACAAGCCTTTGATGGGTATTCTTTTGCTCCGGTTGCTTGTCCGGTGTGATGTCATCCGGACTGTTATCTTCGCCGGAGACGGGTTGTTCGGTTTGATTCTCCGTGTTGCCGTGGTCGGACGGTGGTTCAATGCCGCGTTCGTCGTCCGCTGGCTCACCCTGCTCTATCGCTGGGTCTATATGATCGCTGTTTCTGCCGAGGTGGGATTTGGAGCGGCGCTTACGCTGCCGCTTTGACTGCTTCTCGAGGGAACGATCCTTCGCTACGTCCTTCCGTTCCTCGTCGTCGTTTTCTTTGGGTGTGTCCACCATGTATACATCATATGATGAAGTGGGCGTCCAGTGCCCTGTGGGCAGTGGCTCCTGTTCATCTCCTGCATCGTCGTCCATACTGTCGAAGTCTTTGGAGTCGAAGGCGAGCATGTCGGTCAAATTGTCGGTAGTGGCTACTAAGTGGGTGGTGGGTGGGCGGCGAATTTCTTCGTCGTCCGCATCTGGATCTGGTCGGCCATAGTTCGGCCAGGACTCTCCTGACAAGGAGAGAGACCTTAATGAGCTCAGTATGTCGCCAAAGGGCGAGTGCTGAAAGATATCCGCGGAGGTGAACTCCATGATCGGCGCCCAATTGGATTTGATAGGCACAGGCGCAGGCGGTTCGGAGTTCGTGGCCGGGGAAGAATCCGACAGTTCGGTGTCACGGCTCCCGTGAAGGGTAAGGTTGGTATTTGGCTCGATCGCCGCTGAAGATGCGGCCTCCATGGCGTGGTCTATCCGCCCATCCTTGGATGGCGCGACTGGCTCTAAATTGATGGTCGGAGCGGTCGCTGGTGCGATGTCCCAAACACTGTCCAATGGTAGAGCTAAATCATGCTCATCATGACCGTGCGGCGCACTCGGCAAGGGCTCGAATCCGTCGAAGATCAAGTCTCCGTGGACGTCGGCCGTGTGGTTTATGCTTCCAAACCTGACCTGGTGGCCAGGGGCGTAACTCTCGATCTGCTCCAGATGGCCAAACGAGTTGGCCCGTAGTGCAGAGCCGCCAAATACAAAGATCTGTCCGAGGAGAAAAGTCTCACCCCGGACTGCATCGCTATCGATGATTGAAGGGGCCATCCAGCCTAACGATGACGACACAGAGGAACTCTCAATGAAAGCACCAATGTCGGTGTCAAAACCGGCGGATCTTGGGTAGGGGGTCCCGAACTGTGCGTCTAAGGCGGATTGTAACAGAAGGCAGGGGACACGATGTTTACCTAGGTTCGGGCCCTCTTGATGGAGGTAATACCCTACGTCCTGCTTGATTGTTTTTGATAATATGAGTAGTACAAGAGTTGATCTACCACGAGATCAAAGAGGCTAAACCCTAGAAGCTATCCTATCGTATGATTGTATGTTCTTGGTCCTACGAATTAAACCCTCCAGTTTATATAGACACCGGAGGGGGCTAGGGTTACACGGAGTCGGTTACAAGGAAGGAGATCTACATATCCGTACTGTCAAGCTTGCCTTCCACGCCAAGGAGAGTCCCATCCGGACACAGGACGAAGTCTTCAATCTTTTATCTTCATAGTCCAACAGTCCGACCAAAGGATATAGTCCGGCTATCCGGATACCCCCTAATCCAGGACTCCCTCAAGGGGGTTGGCTTATATAGAGTGCGCCAGGACCCCAGCTCCCCTCCATTACATAGGATTCAATGTACATAAAGAGGTGGCGTTGTAGGTAACGCCTGTATTGAAGTGCTACAAATGATCATTAAATATATGAGTAAATACCCGACCGTTGCTGCGTAGAGTGGCTTTAGGTCTTCTTATATGTCGAGTGGTTTCATGGTCGAGTGATCTGAATAAAGAGAGGTCTCCGAATGGATGGCAGGTCGAGTGGACTTTACTTGACACCTTTGCTGGATCCCTTCTTCTGATTCTTGAGCTTCTTTGTTCTTAGTGAAGGAAATATGCCCTAGAGGCAATAATAAAGTTATTATTTATTTCCTTATATCATGATAAATGTTTATTATTCATGCTAGAATTGTATTAACCGGAAACATAATACATGTGTGAATACATAGACAAACAGAGTGTCACTAGTATGCCTCTACTTGACTAGCTCGTTAATCAAAGATGGTTATGTTTCCTAACCATGAACAAAAGAGTTGTTATTTGATTAACGAGGTCACATCATTAGTTGAATGATCTGATTGACATGATCCATTAGCTTAGCACCCGATCGTTTAGTATGTTGCTATTGCTTTCTTCATGACTTATACATGTTCCTATAACTATGAGATTATGCAACTCCCGTTTACCGGAGGAACACTTTAGGTACTACCAAACGTCACAACGTAACTGGGTGATTATAAAGGAGTACTACAGGTGTCTCCAATGGTAGATGTTGGGTTGGCGTATTTCGAGATTAGGGTTTGTCACTCCGATTGTCGGAGAGGTATCTCTGGGCCCTCTCGGTAATACACATCACATAAGCCTTGCAAGCATAATAACTAAAGATGTTAGTTATGAGATGATGTATTACGGAACGAGTAAAGAGACTTGCCAGTAACGAGATTGAACTAGGTATTGGATACCGACGATCGAATCTCGGGCAAGTAACATACCGATGATAAAGGGAACAACGTATGTTGTTATGCGGTCTGACCGATAAAGATCTTCGTAGAATATGTAGGAGCCAATATGGGCATCCAGGTCCTACTATTGGTTATTGACCGGAGACATGTCTCGGTCATGTCTACATTGTTCTCGAACCGTAGGGTCCGCACGCTTAACGTTACGATGACAGTTATTATGAGTTTATGCATTTTGATGTACCGAAGGTTGTTCGGAGTCCCGGATGTGATCACGGACATGACGAGGAGTCTCGAAATGGTCGAGACGTAAAGATTGATATATTGGAAGCCTATGTTTGGACATCGGAAGTGTTCCGGGTGAAATCGGGATTTTACCGGAATACCGGGAGGGTTACCGGAACCCCCCGGGAGGCAAATGGGCCTATTGGGCCTTAGTGGAAAAGTGAAAGGGGCTGCCATAGAGGGCTGCACACCTCCCCCCTTTCCCTAGTCCTAATAGGACTAGGGAAGGTGGCCGGCCACCCCTTCTCTCTTCCCCCCTTGAGGATTCCTATTAGGAATAGGATTGGGGGGGGGGGAGTCCTACTCCCGGTAGGAGTAGGACTCCTCCTGCGCCCCTCTCCCTTGGCCGGCCGAACCCCTCCCCTTGCTCCTTTATATACGGGGGCAGGGGGCACCCCATAGACACACGAGTTGATCATTGTTGATCGTACCTTAGCCGTGTGCGGTGCCCCCTGCCACCAAATTCCACTTCGGTCATATCGTTGTAGAGGTTAGGCGAAGCCCTGCGTCGGTAGTACATCAAGATCGTCACCACGCCGTCGTGCTGACGAAACTCTTCCTCGACGCTTTGCTGGATCGGAGCCCGAGGATCGTCATCGAGCTGAACGTGTGCTAAGAACTCGGAGGTGCCGGAGTAACGGTGCTTGGATCGGTCGGATCGGGAAGAAGACGTACGACTACTTCCTCTATGTTGTGTCAACGCTTCCGTTGCGATCTACAAGGGTACGTAGATCAGACTCTCCCCCTCGTTGCTATGCATCACCATGATCTTGCGTGTGCGTAGGAAAATTTTCGAAATTACTACGTTCCCCAACAGTGGCATCCGAGCCTAGGTTTTATGGTTTGATGTTATTTGCACGAGTAGAACACAAGTGAGTTGTGGGCGATACAAGTCATACTGCCTACCAGCATGTCATACTTTGGTTCGGCGGTATTGTTGGACGAGACGATCCGGACCAACCTTACGCGTACTCTTACGCGAGACCGGTTCCCTCGACGTGCTTTGCACATAGATGGCTTGCGGAAGACTGTCTCTCCAACTTTAGTTGAACCAAGTGTGGCTACGCCCGGTCCTTGAGAAGGTTAAAACGGAGTCTATTTGACAAACTATCGTTGTGGTTTTGATGCGTAGGTGAGATGAGTTCTTACTTAAGCCCGTAGCAGCCACGTAAAACTTGCAACAACAAAGTAGAGGACGTCTTACTTGTTTTTGCAGGGCATGTTGTGATGTGATATGGTCAAGGCATGATGCTGATTTTATTGTATGAGATGATCATGTTTTGTAAACCAAGTTATCGGCAACTGGCAGGAGCCATATGGTTGTCGCTTTATTGTATGCAATGCAATCGCGATGTAATGCTTTACTTTATTACTAAGCGGTAGTGATAGTCGTGGAAGCATAAGATTGGCGAGACGACAACGATGCTACGATGGAGATCAAGGTGTCGCGCCGGTGACGATGGTGATCATGACGGTGCTTCAGAGATGGAGATCACAAGCACAAGATGATGATGGCCATATCATATAACTTATAATGATTGCATGTGATGTTTATCCTTTTATGCATCTTATCTTGCTTTGATTGATGGTAGCATTATAAGATGATCTCTCACTAAATTATCAAAAAGTGTTCTCCCTGAGTATGCACCGTTGCCAAAGTTCGTCGTGCCCAGACACCATGTGATGATCGGGTGTGATAAGCTCTACGTCCATCTACAACGGGTGCAAGCCAGTTTTGCACACGCAGAATACTCAGGTTAAACTTGACGAGCCTAGCATATGCAGATATGGCCTCGGAACACAGAGACCGAAAGGTCGAGCGTGAATCATATAGTAGATATGATCAACATGACGATGTTCACCATTCAAAACTACTCCATCTCACGTGATGATCGGTTATGGTTTAGTTGATTTGGATCACGTGATCACTTAGAGGATTAGAGGGATGTCTATCTAAGTGGGAGTTCCTAAGTAATTTGATTAACTAAACTTAAAATTATCATGAACTTAGTACCTGATAGTATCTTGCTTATTTATGTTGATTGTAGATAGATGGCTTGTGCTGTTGTTCCGTTGAATTTTAATGCGTTCCTTGAGAAAGCAAAGTTGAAAGATGATGGTAGCAATTACACGGACTGGGTCCGTAACCTGAGGATTATCCTCATTACTGCACAGAAGAATTACGTCCTGGAAGCACCGCTAGGTGCCAGGCCTGCTGCTGGAGCAACACCAGATGTTACGAACGTCTGGCAGAGCAATGTTGATGACTACTCGATAGTTCAGTGTGCCATGCTTTACGGCTTAGAATCGGGACTTCAACGACGTTTTGAACGTCATGGAGCATATGAGATGTTCCAGGAGTTGAAGTTAATATTTCAAGCAAATGCCCGAATTGAGAGATATGAAGTCTCCAATAAGTTCTATAGCTGCAAGATGGAGGAGAACAGTTCTGTCAGTGAGCATATACTCAAGATGTCTGGGTATAATAATCACTTGATTCAGATGGGAGTTAATCTTCCAGATGATTGCGTCATTGACAGAATTCTCCAATCACTGCCACCAAGCTACAAGAGCTTCGTGATGAACTATAATATGCAAGGGATGAACAAGACTATTCCCGAGCTCTTCGCAATGCTGAAAGCTGCGGAGGTAGAAATCAAGAAGGAGCATCAAGTGTTGATGGTTAACAAAACCACTAGTTTCAAGAAAAAGGGCAAAGGAAAAAAGAAGGGGAACTTCAAGAAGAACAGCAAGCAAGTTGCTGCTCAGGAGAAGAAACCCAAGTCTGGACCTAAGCCTGAAACTGAGTGCTTCTACTGCAAGCAGACTGGTCACTGGAAGCGGAACTGCCCCAAGTATTTGGCGGATAAGAAGGATGGCAAGGTGAACAAAGGTATATGTGCTATACATGTTATTGATGTGTACCTTACTAGAGCTCGCAGTAGCACCTGGGTATTTGATACTGGTTCTGTTGCTAATATTTGCAACTCGAAACAGGGACTACGGAATAAGCGGACGCTAGCAAAGGACGAGGTGACGATGCGCGTGGGAAACGGTTCCAAAGTCGATGTGATCGCGGTCGGCACGCTACCTCTACATCTACCTTAGGGATTAATATTAGACCTAAATAATTGTTATTTGGTGCCAGCGTTGAGCATGAACATTATATCTGGATCTTGTTTAATGCGAGATGGTTATTCATTTAAATCAGAGAATAATGGTTGTTCTATTTATATGAGTAATATCTTTTATGGTCATGCACCTTTGAAGAGTGGTCTATTCTTGTTGAATCTCAATAGTAGTGATACACATATTCATAATGTAGAAGCCAAAAGATGCAGAGTTGATAATGATAGTGCAACTTATTTGTGGCACTGCCGTTTAGGTCATATCGGTGTAAAGCGCATGAAGAAACTCCATACTGATGGGCTTTTGGAACCACTTGATATGAATCACTTGGTACTTGCGAACCGTGCCTCATAGGCAAGATGACCAAAACACCGTTTTCCGGTACTATGGAGAGAGCAACAGATTTATTGGAAATCATACATACCGATGTATGTGGTCCGATGAATATTGAGGCTCGTGGCGGATATCGTTATTTTCTCACCTTCACAGATGATTTAAGCAGATATGGGTATATCTACTTAATGAAACATAAGTCTGAAACATTTGAAAAGTTCAAGGAATTTCAGAGTGAAGTTGAAAATCATCGTAACAAGAAAATAAAGTTTCTACGATCTGATCGTGGAGGAGAATATTTGAGTTACGAGTTTGGTGTACATTTGAAAAATTGTGGAATAGTTTCGCAACTCACGCCACCTGGAACACCACAACGTAATGGTGTGTCCGAACGTCGTAATCGTACTTTACTAGATATGGTGCGATCTATGATGGCTCTTACTGATTTACCGCTATCGTTTTGGGGTTATGCTTTAGAGACGGCCGCATTCACGTTAAACAGGGCACCATCAAAATCCGTTGAGACGACGCCTTATGAACTATGGTTTGGCAAGAAACCAAAGTTGTCGTTTCTTAAAGTTTGGGGCTGCGATGCTTATGTGAAAAAGCTTCAACCTGATAAGCTCGAACCCAAAGCGGAGAAATGTGTCTTCATAGGATACCCAAAGGAAACTGTTGGGTATACCTTCTATCATAGATCCGAAGGCAAGACATTCGTTGCTAAGAATGGGTCATTTCTAGAGAAGGAGTTTCTCTCGAAAGAAGTGAGTGGGAGGAAAGTAGAACTTGATGAGGTAGCTGTACCTGCTCCCTTATTGGAAAATAGTACATCACAGAAAAATGTTTCTGCGACACCTATACCAATTAGTGAGGAAGCTAATGATGATGATCATAAAACTTTAGGCCAAGATACTACTGAACCACGTAGATCAACCAGAGTGAGATCCGCACCAGAGTGGT
This sequence comes from Triticum aestivum, assembly GCF_018294505.1. Taxonomy (NCBI): domain Eukaryota; kingdom Viridiplantae; phylum Streptophyta; class Magnoliopsida; order Poales; family Poaceae; genus Triticum; species Triticum aestivum. The sequence goes on along the minus strand of NC_057797.1, from coordinate 763,637,357 downwards.
ACGGTAATCCAGTTCTGGAAGTCATGCTACTAGATCATGATGAACCTACGAACTATGAAGAAGCGATGGTGAGCCCAGATTCCGCAAAGTGGCTTGAGGCCATGAAATCTGAGATGGGATCCATGTATGAGAACAAAGTATGGACTTTGGTTGACTTGCCCGATGATCGGCAAGCAATTGAGAATAAATGGATCTTCAAGAAAAAGACTGACGCTGACGGTAATGTTACTGTCTATAAAGCTCGACTTGTCGCAAAAGGTTTTCGACAAGTTCAAGGGGTTGCCTACGATGAGACCTTCTCACCCGTAGCGATGCTTAAATCCGTCAGAATCATGTTAGCAATTGCCGCATTTTATGATTATGAAATATGGCAGATGGATGTCAAAACTGCATTCCTGAATGGATTTCTGGAAGAAGAGTTGTATATGATGCAACCAGAAGGTTTTGTCGATCCAAAGGGAGCTAACAAAGTATGCAAACTCCAGCGATCCATTTATGGACTGGAGCAAGCATCTCGGAGTTGGAATAAACGCTTTGATAGTGTGATCAAAGCATTTGGCTTTATACAGACTTTTGGAGAAGCCTGTATTTACAAGAAAGTGAGTGGGAGCTGTGTAGCATTTCTGATATTATATGTGGATGACATATTGCTAATTGGAAATGATATAGAATTTCTGGATAGCATAAAGGGATACTTGAATAAAAGTTTTTTGATGAAAGACCTCGGGGAAGCTGCTTACATATTAGGCATAAAGATCTATAGAGATAGATCAAGACGCTTAATTGGACTTTCACAAAGCACATACCTTGACAAGATTATGAAGAAGTTCAAAATGGATCAAGCAAAGAAAGGGTTCTTGCCTGTGTTACAAGGTGTGAAGTTGAGTCAGACTCAATGCCCGACCACTGCAGAAGATAGAGAGAAAATGAAAGATGTTCCCTATGCTTCAGCCATAGGCTCTATCATGTATGCAATGCTGTGTACCAGACCAGATGTGTGCCTTGCTATAAGTTTAGCAGGGAGGTACCAAAGTAATCCAGGAGTGGATCACTGGACAGCGGTCAAGAACATCCTGAAATACCTGAAAAGGACAAGGGATATGTTTCTCGTATATGGAGGTGACAAAGAGCTCACCGTAAGAGGTTACGTTGATGCAAGCTTTGGCACTGATCCGGACGATTCTAAATCGCAAACCGGATACGTGTTTACTTTAAACGGTGGAGCTGTCAGTTGGTGCAGTTCTAAACAAAGTGTCGTAGCGGGATCTACATGTGAAGCGGAGTACATAGCTGCTTCGGAAGCAGCGAACGAAGGAGTCTGGATGAAGGAGTTCATATCCGATCTAGGTGTCATACCTAGTGCATCGGGTCCAATGAAAATCTTTTGTGACAATACTGGTGCAATTGCTTTGGCAAAGGAATCCAGATTTCACAAAAGGACCAAACACATCAAGAGACGCTTCAACTCCATCCGGGATTTAGTCCAGGTGGGAGACATAGAGATTTGCAAGATACATACGGATCTGAATGTTGCAGACCCGTTGACTAAGCCTCTTCCACGAGCAAAACATGATCAGCACCAAGGCTCCATGGGTGTTAGAATCATTACTGTGTAATCTAGATTATTGACTCTAGTGCAAGTCGGAGACTGAAGGAAATATGCCCTAGAGGCAATAATAAAGTTATTATTTATTTCCTTATATCATGATAATTGTTTATTATTCATGCTAGAATTGTATTAACCGGAAACATAATACATGTGTGAATACATAGAAAAACAGAGTGTCACTAGTATGCCTCTACTTGACTAGCTCGTTAATCAAAGATGGTTATGTTTCCTAACCATGAACAAAAGAGTTGTTATTTGATTAACGAGGTCACATCATTAGTTGAATGATCTGATTGACATGACCCATTCCATTAGCTTAGCACCCGATCGTTTAGTATGTTGCTATTGCTTTCTTCATGACTTATACATGTTCCTATAACTATGAGATTATGCAACTCCCGTTTACCGGAGGAACACTTTGGGTACTACCAAACGTCACAACGTAACTGGCTGATTATAAAGGAGTACTACAGGTGTCTCCAATGGTAGATGTTGGGTTGGCGTATTTCGAGATTAGGGTTTGTCACTCCGATTGTCGGAGAGGTATCTCTGGGCCCTCTCGGTAATACACATCACATAAGCCTTGCAAGCATAATAACTAAAGATGTTAGTTATGAGATGATGTATTACGGAACGAGTAAAGAGACTTGCCAGTAACGAGATTGAACTAGGTATTGGATACCGATGATCGAATCTCGGGCAAGTAACATACCGATGACAAAGGGAACAACGTATGTTGTTACGCGGTCTGACCGATAAAGATCTTCGTAGAATATGTAGGAGCCAATATGGGCATCCAGGTCCCACTATTGGTTATTGACCGGAGACATGTCTCGGTCATGTCTACATTGTTCTCGAACCGTAGGGTCCGCACGCTTAACGTTACGATGACAGTTATTATGAGTTTATGCATTTTGATGTACCGACGGTTGTTCGGAGTCCCGGATGTGATCACGGACATGACGAGGAGTCTCGAAATGGTCGAGATGTAAAGATTGATATATTGGAAGCCTATGTTTGGACATCGGAAGTGTTCCGGGTGAAATCGGGATTTTACCGGAATACCGGGAGGGTTAGCGGAACCCCCCGGGAGGCAAATGGGCCTATTGGGCCTTAGTGGAAAAGTGAAAGGGGCTGCCATAGAGGGCTGCACACCTCCCCCCTTTCCCTAGTCCTAATAGGACTAGGGAAGGTGGCCGCCCACCCCTTCTCTCTTCCCCCCTTGAGGATTCCTATTAGGAATAGGATTGGGGGGGGGAGTCCTACTCCCGGTAGGAGTAGGACTCCTCCTGCGCCCCTCTCCCTTGGCCGGCCGAACCCCTCCCCTTGCTCCTTTATATACGGGGGCAGGGGGCACCCCATAGACACACAAGTTGATCATTGTTGATCGTTCCTTAGCCGTGTGCGGTGCCCCCTGCCACCAAATTCCACTTCGGTCATATCGTTGTAGAGCTTAGGCGAAGCCCTGCGTCGGTAGTACATCAAGATCGTCACCACGCCGTCGTGCTGACGAAACTCTTCCTCGACGCTTTGCTGGATCGGAGCCCGAGGATCGTCATCGAGCTGAACGTGTGCTAAGAACTCGGAGGTGCCGGAGTAACGGTGCTTGGATCGGTCGGATCGGGAAGAAGACATACGACTACTTCCTCTACGTTGTGTCAACGCTTCCGTTGCGATCTACAAGGGTACGTAGATCAGACTCTCCCCCTCGTTGCTATGCATCACCATGATCTTGCGTGTGCGTAGGAATTTTTTTGAAATTACTACGTTCCCCAACACTTAGGACAAGGACCTCAGGTAGGACGTATAGGTCAGGCCTATTACCCTACCCCAGGTTTGTGTCCCCATCATTAGCCCCCGAATGGATCGAGGTTTGAGTGAAAAAGAAGGATGGAGTTGACCTTGCTTTTGCTCTTGCTTTGTCTTGTTTTTATCTCCCGGTGGATGCCAGTTGTTAGAACTTCAACTTCGTTTCCTTCGCCTTGATCGATTCAGGAATTGCCGACTGGTTTATACAATGACATCCGTCGAGTGACATCTCCGACATGAAATATTTGGCGTGATCGGTTGTAGAGGATCTCGGATTTCACAGGATTCGAAATTTTGGTCGAAGCGTGCCAGGCGGAGCGCTCCACGATTAGTGGAGTGGATAAATAGGATGTTTCGATTTCCGTGCCACCTTTTTCGCCACGTATCCTGTGCACGACTGCTGGGGAGACTTGACAGGATCGCTCGGGCCCATGCGTCAGCCACTCGGAAGCAGGCCTTTAAAAGCGACGAGGCCGAGGTATTTACACTGTGCGCGTCCATTCCCCTTCTTCTTCCCCTCGCATCTCCACTCCGTCTAGCCCAACCACTCTCGACGCCGCTGCTCTGCCGCTATGGGAAAGGACAAAACGGCGGCACTAGAGCATGCAAAGAAGACGACAGGGGCGGCGAAGAACAAGAAGATGAATCGGGGGTCTTCATCGCGCTCGGGGCTACCGTCGGGTTGGATCTAAGGAGACTGGATCTGATCTTCGCTTCGGCAGGAGGACTTGGATGATATGGCCGAGTTAGGGCTGATCGTCCATAAATCTGCGCGTCTGCCGAGGGGGAAACGGAGCCGCAGCCGCGACCGGGTGAGTGTATTCTGCTTGCCACTCATGTCGACCGTGGATTCTCGCTTCCACCACATCCCTTCTTTCGAGGTTTCCTGAATTTCTTTGGTGCCCAACTCCACCATTTTGCTCCCAATACCATCACTTATCTCGCTGCATTCGTCTCCATGTGTGAGAATTTCTTGGGGTGCCGACCGCATTGGGGTCTTTTAAGCACATCTTTACCATCCGATCCCAAACTATGAAAAAAGCAAACTCGAACAACGAGAAGACTCACGTTATCCAGATGTGTGGGGGCCTGGGCATTCAGGAGGAAGAGGAGTTCTTTTCCCCCGATGAATCTTCCGGAGTCGGTCAGGGGCTGGCAGTCGACCTGGTTCTATTGCCAGGATATCGAGACCCCAGGCCAGTCGACCGGGCTCCCCCCTTTCTCTTTTGACCGCGTTCAAACTCCATCTTCATTGAAAGTGACTGATGCGGAGAAGGCGGAGACATGCATGCTAGTCGAGAGAGTAGTCCAACTGGTCAACCAAGGTGTCACTGGTATGGACCTGCTCGAGGTGTTCCTCAGTCGGCGGATCCAACCTCTCCAAGCTCGTGACCACTTCATGTGGATGTACTCTGGGGCCGATGACACTGCTCGGGTTCATCCGGAGGAGGTGGAGGCCAAAACAGTGGCCGAGTGGTTGATGGGTATCACCGGAAACAAGGACAACCCCAGGGGTGCTAGGAGAGTCGTCCCTTTCAGCAACAGCAACCTGCCAGACAAGGTCTGGCCATCATAACTGAGTTTGTGAACGTACTTTCCGACTGATTGTTGATCCGACTGACTTATGATCGATCCCTTGTTTTGCAGATCTACGCGGAGATGTATTCAATGCCCAATGGTTAACAAGCTCTGGAGCAAGATCAAGAGGGCGAGGACAGTGCCGAGGAGAGCGGCGAGTGGGAGTCCCCAGCTGACGATGATGAAGACGAGAGCGATGAGTCGAAAGGTGAGGAAGTGGCCGACTCACCGCCTTGTTCTGAACGTCGATCCAAACTGCACCGTGATCCCGCGAGCAAGCGCGGCAAAGTTGTGGTGTCGAATGCTCCACCTCACAAGCGCGCTCGGTCCTTGACTCCAGAATTGACTGAGAAGGTCACCAAGCAGCCCAAAATGAATCCTTCAAAGGCTCGGAAGACCTTGCCTAGAATCAAGATGGACATCCCTGTTGCCTCTGGGTAAACGTTCTTCTCGTATTTTCTTGTTCTGACCGATTTACTTGTTCTGACCGAGTGGATGATGAACCTGTATAGCCTGACCTCTGCTGCGACTGATATGGATAATGACAAGGCTCCGGCCGATGAGGAAGCTGACGACGGTGTTACCTCCAAAGCCAGTAAGTCTTCCCGATTCGAATTCATTAGGTCGACTGGATGGTTTGTTAGTTATCCTTATGGCTTTCACTGTTTATTGCAGTTCCATGAGACGTTGTTGTGCTCGCGGACGATGAAGAAGAAGTACCGCTGAGAGGGAGGAGGAAGAAGGATAAGGAACTGGGCGGGAAGGCGCCTGAAGCCCAGATTCTTCGATCGACTATGACGCCTGGGATGACGGTCGAGCGAACAACAGATCCGGCTCGAACCACTGTCACCTTCGCTGTTCCGCTGTCGACTGGTTGCCCCTCAGGATCAGCTGCTCAGACTTCTACTGTGTCGATACAACTCTCTGCTTTAGATCCGGCGGCTGCTTCGATTGCTCTGGCTTCATCACTTTTTACTGCATATCAAACTCCGAACGATCCACCGGCTGCCGCCAAGGAAGCTCTTCTTCAGTTGAATCTTGTGATGGGGCAAATGAAAATGGTGCATGAGGCTAGTGTTGGGGAACGTAGTAATTTCAAAAAATTTCCTACGCACACGCAAGATCATGGTGATGCATTGCAACGAGGGGGAGAGTCTGATCTACGTACCCTTGTAGATCGCAACGGAAGCGTTGACACAACGTAGAGGAAGTAGTCGTACGTCTTCTTCCCGATCCGACCGATCCAAGCACCGTTACTCCGGCACCTCCGAGTTCTTAGCACACGTTCAGCTCGATGACGATCCCCGGGCTCTGATCCAGCAAAGCTTCAGGGAGGAGTTCCGTCAGCACGACGGCTTGGTGACGATCTTGATGTTCTACCGACGCAGGGCTTCGCCTAAGCACTACAACGATATGATCGAGGTGGAATTTGGTGGCAGGGGGCACCGCACACGGCTAAGGAACGATCTCAAGGATCAACTTGTGTGTCTAGAGGTGCCCCCTGCCTCCATATATAAAGGTTGCCAGGGGGAGGGCTGGCCGGCCAAGCCTATGGAGGCGCAGGAGGAGTCCTACTCCTACCGGGAGTAGGACTCCCCCCCAATCCTATTCCTAATAGGACTCCCAAGGGGAAAGAGAGGGAGAGAGGTGGCCGGCCACCTCTCCTAGTCCTAATAGGACTAGGGGAGGGGGGAGGCGCGCAGCCCACTATGGGCAGCCCCTTTCACCTTTCCACTAAAGCCCAATAAGGCCCATATGGCTCCCGGGGGGTTTCGGTAACCTCCCGGTGATCCGGTAAAATCCCGATTTCACCCGGAACACTTCCGATGTCCAAACATAGGCTTCCAATATATCAATCTTTATGTCTCGACCATTTCGAGACTCCTCGTCATGTCCGTGATCACATCCGGGACTCCGAACAACCTTCGGTACATCAAAATGCATAAACTCATAATAACTGTCATCGTAACGTTAAGCGTCCGGACCCTACGGTTCGAGAACAATGTAGACATGACCGAGACACGTCTCCGGTCAATAACCAATAGCGGGACCTGGATGCCCATATTGGCTCCTACATATTCTATGAAGATCTTTATCGGTCAGACCGCATAACAACATACGTTGTTCCCTTTGTCATCGGTATGTTACTTGCCCGAGATTCGATCGTCGGTATCCAATACCTAGTTCAATCTCGTTACCGGCAAGTCTCTTTACTCGTTCTGTAATACATCATCCCGCAACTAACTCATTAGTTGCAATGCTTGCAAGGCTTGTGTAATGTGTATTACCGAGAGGGCCCAGAGATACCTCTCCGACAATCGGAGTGACAAATCCTAATCTCGAAATACGCCAACCCAACATCTACCATTGGAGACACCTGTAGTACTCCTTTATAATCACCCAGTTACGTTGTGACGTTTGGTAGCACCCAAAGTGTTCCTCCGGCAAACGGGAGTTGCATAATCTCATAGTCATAGGAACTTGTATAAGTCATGAAGAAAGCAATAGCAACATACTAAACGATCGAGTGCTAAGCTAATGAAATGGGTCATGTCAATCAGATCATTCAACTAATGATGTGACCTCGTTAATCAAATAACAACACATTGTTCATGGTTAGGAAACTTAACCATCTTTGATTAACGAGCTAGTCAAGTAGAGGCATACTAGTGACACTCTGTTTGTCTATGTATTCACACATGTATTATGTTTCCGGTTAATACAATTCTAGCATGAATAATAAACATTTATCATGATATAAGGAAATAAATAATAACTTTATTATTGCCTCTAGGGCATATTTCCTTCAGTCTCCCACTTGCACTAGAGTCAATAATCTAGATTACACAGTAATGATTCTAACACCCATGGAGCCTTGGTGCTGATCATGTTTTGCTCGTGGAAGAGGCTTAGTCAACGGGTCTGCAACATTCAGATCCGTATGTATCTTGCAAATCTCTATGTCTCCCACCTGGACTAGATCTCGGATGGAATTGAAGCGTCTCTTGATGTGTTTGGTCCTTTTGTGAAATATGGATTCCTTTGCCAAAGCAATTGCACCAGTATTGTCACAAAAGATTTTCATTGGACCCGATGCACTAGGTATGACACCTAGATCGGATATGAACTCCTTCATCCAGACTCCTTCGTTCGCTGCTTCCGAAGCAGCTATGTACTCCGCTTCACATGTAGATCCCGCTACGACGCTTTGTTTAGAACTGCACCAACTGACAGCTCCACCGTTTAAAGTAAACACGTATCCGGTTTGCGATTTAGAATCGTCCGGATCAGTGTCAAAGCTTGCATCAATGTAACCTCTTACAGTGAGCTCTTTGTCACCTCCATATACGAGAAACATATCCTTAGTCCTTTTCAGGTATTTCAGGATGTTCTCGACCGCTGTCCAGTGATCCACTCCTGGATTACTTTGGTACCTCCCTGCTAAACTTATAGCAAGGCACACATCAGGTCTGGTACATAGCATTGCATACATGATAGAGCCTATGGCTGAAGCATAGGGAACATCTTTCATTTTCTCTCTATCTTCTGCAGTGGTCGGGCATTGAGTCTGACTCAACTTCACACCTTGTAACACAGGCAAGAACCCTTTCTTTGCTTGATCCAATTTGAACTTCTTCAAAATCTTGTCAAGGTATGTGCTTTGTGAAAGTCCAATTAAGCGTCTTGATCTATCTCTATAGATCTTAATGCCCAATATGTCAGCAGCTTCACCGAGGTCTTTCATTGAAAAACTCTTATTCAAGTATCCCTTTATGCTATCCAGAAATTCTATATCATTTCCAATCAGCAATATGTCATCCACATATAATATCAGAAATGCTACAGAGCTCCCACTCACTTTCTTGTAAATACAGGCTTCTCCAAAAGTCTGTATAAAGCCAAATGCTTTGATCACACTATCAAAGCGTTTATTCCAACTCCGAGATGCTTGCACCAGTCCATAAATGGATCGCTGGAGTTTGCACACTTTGTTAGCTCCCTTTGGATCGACAAAACCTTCCGGTTGCATCATATACAACTCTTCTTCTAGAAATCCATTCAGGAATGCAGTTTTGACATTCATCTGCCAAATTTCATAATTATAAAATGCGGCAATTGCTAACATGATTCTGACAGACTTAAGCATCGCTACGGGTGAGAAGGTCTCATCGTAGTCAACCCCTTGAACTTGTCGAAAACCTTTTGCAACAAGTCGAGCTTTATAGACAGTAAGATTACCGTCAGCGTCAGTCTTTTTCTTGAAGATCCATTTATTCTCTATTGCTTGCCGATCATCGGGCAAGTCAACCAAAGTCCATACTTTGTTCTCATACATGGATCCCATCTCAGATTTCATGGCCTCAAGCCACTTTGCGGAATCTGGGCTCACCATCGCTTCTTCATAGTTCATAGGTTCATCATGATCTAGTAGCATGACTTCCAGAACTGGATTACCGTACCACTCTGGCGCGGATCTTGTTCTGGTTGATCTACGAGGTTCAGTAGTATCTTGTTCTGAAGTTTCATGATCATTATCATTAACTTCTTCACTTATTGGTGTAGGTGTCGCAGAAACAGTTTTTGTGATGTACTACTTTCTAATAAGGGAGCGGGTACAGTTACCTCGTCAAGTTCTACTTTCCTCCCACTCACTTCTTTCGAGAGAAACTCCTTCTCAAGAAAGTTTCCGAATTTAGCAACAAAAGTCTTGCCTTCGGATCTGTGATAGAAGGTGTATCCAATAGTTTCCTTTGGATATCCTATGAAGACACATTTCTCCGATTTGGGTTCGAGCTTATCAGGTTGTAGCTTTTTCACATAAGCATCGCAACCCCAAACTTTAAGAAACGACAACTTTGGTTTCTTGCCAAACCACAGTTCATAAGGCGTCGTCTCAACGGATTTTGATGGTGCCCTATTTAACGTGAATGCGGCCGTCTCTAAAGCGTATCCCCAAAATGATAGCGGTAAATCAGTAAGAGACATCATAGATCGTACCATATCTAGTAAAGTACGATTACGACGTTCGGGCACACCATTACGCTGTGGTGTTCCGGGTGGCGTGAGTTGCGAAACTGTTCCACAATTTTTCAAATGTACACCAAACTCGTAACTCAAATATTCTCCTCCACGATCAGATCGTAGAAACTTTATTTTCTTGTTACGATGATTTTCAACTTCACTCTGAAATTCCTTGAACTTTTCAAATGTTTCAGACTTGTGTTTCATTAAGTAGATATACCCATATCTGCTTAAATCATCTGTGAAGGTGAGAAAATAACGATATCCGCCACGAGCCTCAACATTCATCGGACCACATACATCGGTATGTATGATTTCCAATAAATCTGTTTCTCTCTCCATAGTTCCGGAGAACGGTGTTTTGGTCATCTTGCCCATGAGGCACGGTTCGCAAGTACCAAGTGATTCATAATCAAGTGGTTCCAAAAGTCCATCAGTATGGAGTTTCTTCATGCGCTTTACACCGATATGACCTAAACGGCAGTGACACAAATAAGTTGCACTATCATTATCAACTCTGCATCTTTTGGCTTCTACATTATGAATATGTGTATCACTACTATCGAGATTTAACAAGAATAGACCACTCTTCAAGGGTGCATGACCATAAAAGATATTACTCATATAAATAGAACAACCATTATTCTCCGATTTAAATGAATAACCGTCTCGCATTAAACAATATCCAGATATAATGTTCATGCTCAACGCTGGCACCAAATAACAATTATTTAGGTCTAATATTAATCCCGAAGGTAGATGTAGAGGTAGCGTGCCGACCGCGATCACATCGACTTTGGAACCGTTTCCCACGCGCATCGTCACCTCATCCTTAGCTAATCTTCGCTTAATCCGTAGTCCCTGTTTCGAGTTGCAAATATTAGCAATAGAACCAGTATCAAATACCCAGGTGCTACTGCGAGCATTAGTAAGGTACACATCAATAACATGTATATCACATATACCTTTGTTCACCTTGCCATCCTTCTTATCCGCCAAATACTTGGGGCAGTTCCGCTTCCAGTGACCAGTCTGCTTGCAGTAGAAGCACTCAGTTTCAGGCTTAGGTCCAGACTTGGGTTTCTTCTCCTGAGCAGCAACTTGCTTGCCGTTCTTCTTGAAGTTCCCCTTCTTCTTCCCTTTGCCCTTTTTCTTGAAACTAGTGGTTTTGTTAACCATCAACACTTGATGCTCCTTCTTGATTTCTACCTCCACAGCTTTCAACATTGCAAAGAGCTCAGGAATAGTCTTGTTCATCCCTTGCATATTATAGTTCATCACGAAGCTCTTGTAGCTTGGTGGAAGTGATGGGAGAATTCTGTCAATGACGCAATCATCTGGAAGATTAACTCCCATCTGAATCAAGTGATTGTTATACCCAGACATTTTGAGTATATGCTCACTGACAGAACTGTTCTCCTCCATCTTGCAGCTATAGAACTTATTGGAGACTTCATATCTCTCAATCCGGGCATTTGCTTGAAATATTAACTTCAACTCCTGGAACATCTCATATGCTCCATGACGTTCAAAACGTCGTTGAAGTCCCGATTCTAAGCCGTAAAGCATGGCACACTGAACTATCGAGTAGTCATCAGCTTTGCTCTGCCAGACGTTCATAACATCTGGTGTTGCTCCAACAGCAGGCCTGGCACCCAGCGGTGCTTCCAGGACGTAATTCTTCTGTGCAGCAATGAGGATAATCCTCAAGTTACGGATCCAGTCCGTGTAATTGCTACCATCATCTTTCAACTTTGCTTTCTCAAGGAACGCATTAAAATTCAACGGAACAACAGCACGAGCCATCTATCTACAATCAACATAAACAAGCAAGATACTATCAGGTACTAAGTTCATGATAAATTTAAGTTCAATTAATCATATTACTTAAGAACTCCCACTTAGATAGACATCCCTCTAATCCTCTAAGTGATCACGTGATCCAAATCAACTAAACCATGTCCGATCATCACGTGAGATGGAGTAGTTTCATCGGTGAACATCATTATGTTGATCATATCTACTATATGATTCACGCTCGACCTTTCGGTCTCCGTGTTCCGAGGCCATATCTGTATATGCTTGGCTTGTCAAGTATAACCTGAGTATTCCGCGTGTGCAACTATTTTGCACCCGTTGTATTTGAACATAGAGCCTATCACACCCGATCATCACGTGGTGTCTCAGCACGAAGAACTTTCGCAATGGTGCATACTCAGGGAGAACACTTCTTGATAAATTAAAGTTCAATTAATCATATTACTTAAGAACTCCCACTTAGATAGACATCCCTCTAATCCTCTAAGTGATCACGTGATCCAAATCAACTAAACCATAACCGATCATCACGTGAAATGGAGTAGTTTTCAATGGTGAACATCGCTATGTTGATCATATCTACTATATGATTCACGCTCGATCTTTCGATATCTGTGTTCCGAGGCCATATCTGCATATGCTAGGCTCGTCAAGTTTAATCTGAGTATTCTGCGTGTGCAAAACTGGCTTGCACCCGTTGTAGATGGACGTAGAGCTTATCACACCCGATCATCACATGGTGTCTGGGCACGACGAACTTTGGCAACGGTGCATACTCAGGGAGAACACTTTTATCTTGATAATTTATTGAGAGATCATCTTATAATGCTACCGTCAATCAAAGCAAGATAAGATGCATAAAAGATAAACATCACATGCAATCAATATAAGTGATATGATATGGCCATCATCATCTTGTGCTTGCGATCTCCATCTCCGAAGCACCATCATGATCACCATCGTCACCAGCGCGACACCTTGATCTCCATCGTAGCATCGTTGTCGTCTCGCCAATCTTATGCTTCCACGACTATCACTATCGCTTAGCAATAAAGTAAAGCATTACATCGCGATTGCATTGCATACAATAAAGCGACAACCATATGGCTCCTGCCAGTTGCCGATAACTTGGTTACAAAACATGATCATCTCATACAATAAAAATCAGCATCATGCCTTGACCATATCACATCACAACATGCCCTGCAAAAACAAGTTAGACGTCCTCTACTTTGTTGTTGCAAGTTTTACGTGGCTGCTACGGGCTTAAGCAAGAACTCATCTCACCTACGCATCAAAACCACAACGATAGTTTGTCAAATAGACTCCGTTTTAACCTTCTCAAGGACCGGGCGTAGCCATACTCGGTTCAACTAAAGTTGGAGAGACAGTCGCCCGCAAGCCATCTATGTGCAAAGCACGTCGAGGGAACCGGTCTCGCGTAAGCGTACGCGTAAGGTTGGTCTGGGTTGTCTCGTCCAACAATACCGCTGAACCAAAGCATGAGATGCTGGTAGGCAGTATGACTTGTATCGCCCACAACTCACTTGTGTTCTACTCATGCAAATAACATCAAACCATAAAACCTAGGCTCGGATGCCACTGTTGGGGAACGTAGTAATTTCAAAAAATTTCCTATGCACACGCAAGATCATGGTGATGCATTGCAACGAGGGGGAGAGTCTGATATACGTACCCTTGTAGATCGCAACGGAAGCGTTGACACAACGTAGAGGAAGTAGTCGTACGTCTTCTTCCCGATCCGACCGATCAAAGCACCGTTACTCCGGCACCTCCGAGTTCTTAGCACACGTTCAGCTCGATGACGATCCCCGGGCTCCGATCCAGCAAAGCTTCGGGGAGGAGTTCCATCAGCACGATGGCATGGTGACGATCTTGATGTTCTACCGACGCAGGGCTTCGCCTAAGCACTACAACGATATGATCGAGGTGGAATTTGGTGGCAGGGGGCACCGCACATGGCTAAGGAACGATCTCAAGGATCAACTTGTGTGTCTAGAGGTGCCCCCTGCCTCCGTATATAAAGGTTGCCAGGGGAGGGCTGGCCGGCCAAGCCTATGGAGGCGCAGGAGGAGTCCTACTCCTACCGGGAGTAGGACTCCCCCCAATCATATTCCTAATAGGACTCCCAAGGGGAAAGAGAGGGAGAGAGGTGGCCGGCCACCTCTCCTAGTCCTAATAGGACTAGGGGAGGGGGGGGGGAGGCGCGCAGCCCACTATGGGCAGCCCCTTTCACCTTTCCACTAAAGCCCAATAAGGCCCATATGGCTCCCGGGGGGTTCCGGTAACCTCCCGGTGATCCGGTAAAATCCCGATTTCACCCGGAACACTTCCGATGTCCAAACATAGGCTTCCAATATATCAATCTTTATGTCCCGCACATTTCGAGACTCCTCGTCATGTCCGTGATCACATCCGGGACTCCGAACAACCTTCGGTACATCAAAATGCATAAACTCATAATAACTGTCATCGTAACGTTAAGCGTCCGGACCCTACGGTTCGAGAACAATGTAGACATGACCGAGACACGTCTCCGGTCAATAACCAATAGCGGGACCTGGATGCCCATATTGGCTCCTACATATTCTACGAAGATCTTTATCGGTCAGACCGCATAACAACATACGTTGTTCCCTTTGTCATCGGTATGTTACTTGCCCGAGATTCGATCGTCGGTATCCAATACCTAGTTCAATCTCGTTACCGGCAAGTCTCTTTACTCGTTCTGTAATACATCATCCCGCAACTAACTCATTAGTTGCAATGCTTGCAAGGCTTGTGTAATGTGTATTACCGAGAGGGCCCAGAGATACCTCTCCGACAATCGGAGTGACAAATCCTAATCTCGAAATACGCCAACCCAACATCTACCATTGGAGACACCTGTAGTACTCCTTTATAATCACCCAGTTACGTTGTGACGTTTGGTAGCACCCAAAGTGTTCCTCCGGCAAACGGGAGTTGCATAATCTCATAGTCATAGGAACTTGTATAAGTCATGAAGAAAGCAATAGCAACATACTAAACGATCGAGTGCTAAGCTAATGAAATGGGTCATGTCAATCAGATCATTCACCTAATGATGTGACCTCGTTAATCAAATAACAACACATTGTTCATGGTTAGGAAACTTAACCATCTTTGATTAACGAGCTAGTCAAGTAGAGGCATACTAGTGACACTCTGTTTGTCTATGTATTCACACATGTATTATGTTTCCGGTTAATACAATTCTAGCATGAATAATAAACATTTATCATGATATAAGGAAATAAATAATAACTTTATTATTGCCTCTAGGGCATATTTCCTTCAGCTAGTCAGGTAGCCTTCAGCGCCGGAGCTGCTCTGCAAGCCAATGTCCAGGTTAGTCGATTTTCCGATCGACCGTATTTCTTGTCTGATCACCCACTGGGATGTGGCTGTTTTGAAATTGTATGTTTATTTGTGTCGATTCCGCTTGAACTGGGCAGGCCACGCCGAGTGGAACCAAAACCAGTGGGGGCATGCTGAGTGCACCCACTGGCTGTAGTCCCGGAGACCATAGTTGGCTGTGGGCAGTCGATTGTGGTCTGAGAATAGGAAGTTTTCTCTTTTTTTTTGCAACTCGAACTGGGCAGGCCACGCCGAGTGGAACTAAAACCAGTGGGGGCATGCTGAGTGCACCCACTGGGTGTAATCCCCGAGACCATAGTTGGCTGCGGGCAGTCGACTGTGGTCTGAGAATCTGAATCAGTGGGGGCACGCTAAGTGCACCCACTGAGTGTAGTCCCCGAGACTGCCATTGAATGTTTGATTCGGTGGTAGTCTTAGAGTAGCTATCATTGTGATGTGTTTTTATCTCTGTCGACTGATATGGATTTAACTGCAGAAATCTTGTGATCTTGGGGCTCAGCTTTCTGCAATGAACAAACAGCAAATCAGCCTCAACCTTGATCTGGAATTGGCCAAGAAGAATCTTTAGACCGCTCATGACGAAGTAGCTACCATGGGAGGTAACCAATCGCTAACTGTATATCCCACTGCTGGCACTTTTCCTTTCCATTTTTGAACCGAGTGACTCCACACGAGCAGATGTATGTAGTGAAAACCGCCAACTCCAAGGCCGTCTGAAGAATGTTATTTCTTTAGAGAAAATGAAGCAGGCTTTGGAGAAGAAGGATCTAGATCTTGCTGCAGCACATAAGGAGGCGCGCGACAAAACAGCACTTGCTGACAAGAAGCTTGCTTCAGTCAGCAAGTTAGAAGAAGAAAACTCCAAGCTGAAGACTGATGTTTCTGACGCCAATAGGGAGGTCGAGCAACTGAAGAAGGAAAGGAGAAACTAACCGACGAGCTTGGGAGTCTCAAGACCAAGAACGGCGAGCTAGAGTCCTATCCGGGCCAGCTTGCTGCAAATCTGGTTTTGAAACTTGAAGGTACTGATTAATCTGTCTTATTTCTGTCGGCTGCCAAGTCTAATTATTCAGTCGACTCACCATCCACTCGACTATGCAGAATTTTGCCAAGACTTTGAAGCAGAAACCAGGTGGGTCGAGACGGGTCTTGATCCCATATACTGTCCAGTCAAGGATGATGTTGCGATGAACGTGTTGCGGTTGGAATCTCGGATGGACAGCGCGATTGCTTATCTTGCCCGCTTGAAAGCTGTGATGACTCGGGTTGATGCTAAACTCTGGCCTCAGGCGGAACTGTCTCAAGATCTTGAGTCTCTGATGGCTCGACTGAATCTTATCCCCGAGCACGTGCAAGAATGGAAGAAGTCGTCCGCTCGCTGTGGTGCTGACGTCGCGTTGTCTTTGGTCCGAGTGCACTGCAAGGACGTCAAAGAAGACAAGCTGGCGGAACTCAAGGTTGCTAACACGAAGAGGCACAATTTTCAGTCTTTCATGGACACCTTCCTTGATGCCGCCACTCGCATTGCGGACAACATTGACCTTGAGAGTTTCTGCGACCCAGCCAGTCCTTCTCCCGATGCGTGACCGAAAAAACATTATGCCTCACCTTTATTTGCCTCGGAATGCCGAGTGATTATGTAACCGTTAAACTTCTTCGGGCTTGATGCTCGAATACTTTTGATCCATCGTCCGGTACCTTAGGATTTATCCGAATTTGGTTTGTTTCCGAATATGCTTGCGTTTGCCTTCGAGTGGATTTTGTTCTTCACTTCGAGTAATCTCTGTGCTTGAGATGCAGCTCTGAGGTGGTGACTCCAGTCGACCTGTACTTCACCGTCTTTGTGAATAGGGACGGAGCACGCATTGCAGTCAACCTGCACCTCGTCATCCTTGCGGATAGGGATGGAGCGCCCATTGTACTTGTGGTGTAGCTCCGAAGGAGAAGGTTGCAGTCGACCTGCACCTCGTCGTCCTTGCGGATAGGGGTATGTTTCAAACTTAGGCGAGTACTGGACTGCAGCTAAGCCTCCGAGTGGGAGGGTTGCTCTCCACTCGGTAGGATTTTTCAAACTTAGGCGAGTACTGGGACTACAGCTAAGACCCCAAGTGGGAGGGTTTCTCTCCACTCGGTAGGATTTCTTCAAACTTAGGCGAGTACTGGACTGAAGCTAAGCCCCCGAGTGGGAGGGTTGCTCTCCACTCGGTAGGATTTTTCAAACTTAGGCGAGTACTGGACTGCAGCTAAGCCCCCGAGTGGGAGGGTTGCTCTCCACTCGGTAGGATTT
>NC_057797.1:763619411-763619782 GCF_018294505.1 Triticum aestivum | reverse complement strand
CAAAGGAGAAGGTTGCAGTTGACCTGCACCTCGTCGTCCTTGCGGATATAAGCGTGTTTCAAACATAGGCGAGTACTGGACTGCAGCTAAGCCCCCGAGTGGGAGGGTTGCTCTCCACTCGGTAGGATTTTTCAAACTTAGGCGAGTACTGGACTGCAGCTAAGCCCCCGAGTGGGAGGGTTGCTCTCCACTCGGTAGGATTTTTCAAACTTAGGTGAGTACTGGACTGCAGCTAAGCCCCCGAGTGGGAGGGTTGCTCTCCACTCGGTAGGATTTTTCAAACTTAGGCGAGTACTGGACTATAGCTAAGCCCCCGAGTGGGAGGGTTGCTCTCCACTCGGTAGGATTTTTCAAACTTAGGCGAGTACTGG
>NC_057797.1:763606037-763619223 GCF_018294505.1 Triticum aestivum | reverse complement strand
CTCGATAGGATTTTTCAAACTTTTTCGAGTACTGGACTGCGGCTAAGCCCCCGAGTGAGAGGGTTGGTCTCCACCCGGTAGGATTTTTCAAACTTAGGCGAGTACAGGACTGCAGCTAAGCCCCCGAGTGGGAGGGTTGCTCTCCACTAGGTAGGAATTTTCAAACTTAGGCGAGTATTGGACTGCAGGTAAGCCCCCGAGTGGGAGGGTTGCTCCCCACTCGGTAGGATTTTACAAACTTAGGCGAGTACTGGACTGCAGCTAAGCCCCCGAGTGGGAGGGTTGCTCTCCACTCGGTAGGATTTTTACAAACTTAGGCGAGTACTGGACTGCAGCTAAGCTCCCGAGTGGGAGGGTTGCTCTCCACTCGGTAGGATTTTCAAACTTAGGCGAAACGGATTCGCAGCTAAGCCTCCGAGTGAGAAGCTTGCTCATCACTCGGTAGGATTTTTCGAACGTAGGCGAAACGGATTCTCAACTAAGCCCCCCGAGTGAGAGGCTTGCTCGTCACTCGGTAGGATTTTTCAAACTTAGGCGAACGGATTTGCAGCGAAGTCACCCACTGGGGGCTTTCAAACAGAAACAAAAGCAACAACAATCGTTTAGAAAAATTATAAAGCTCTTGTATTTGATAAATAAACTACAAAGGTATTTCTTATTACATCTCATCCGAGTGAGTACTTAAGTATAAAAGGGGCGGAGTAGCTCCGCATTCCAAGCTCGTGGCTCGTCTTTCTGATGCTCGACATTGTAAAGATGGTACAGTCCATTGTGGAGAACTCTGGTGATAATGAAGGGGCCTTCCCAAGCAGGGGCGAGCTTGTGTGGCTTCTATTGATCCACTCGAAGAACCAAGTCTCCCTCTTGAATGGCTCGACCCCTTACGTTTCTGGCATGGAATCGACGCAAGTCTTGCTGATAAATTGTCGACAGAATCAAGGCCATCTCCCTTTCCTCCTCTAAGAGGTCGACTGAATCCTACCGGGCCTGTTCTGCTTCTTCTTCAGAGAAGAGCTCGACTCGGGGTGCGTTCTGAAGCAGGTCGCTTGGCAGAATAGCTTCGGCTCCATAGATCAAGAAGAAAGGAGTTCGTCCAGTCGACCGATTGGGAGTTGTCCTCAAACCCCAAAGAACTGATGGAAGTTCCTCGACCCAAGCGCCTGCTGCGTGTTTGAGATCACGCATCAGTCGGGGTTTCAGTCCCTTGAGAATTAGGCCATTTGCTCTTTCTGCTTGTCCATTCGACCGCGGATGAGCAATTGAAGCATAGTCGACTCAAGTGCCTTGAGAAGCGCAGTAAGCTCTGAACTCATCAGAATCGAAGTTCGACCCGTTGTCAGTGATGATGCTGTGTGGAACTCCATATCTGAATGTCAATTCTCTGATGAAACTGACAGTGGTACTTGCTTCAAGATTCTTGATAGGTTTAGCTTCAATCCATTTGGAAAACTTGTCGACTGCTACAAGCACATGAGTGAAGCCGCTCCTACCAGTTCTCAGTGGTCCAACCATATCCAATCCCCAAACAGCAAAGGGCCAGACGAGGGGAATGGTCTTCAGGGCTGACGCTGGCTTGTGAGACATGTCAGAGTAAAACTAGCAACCTTCACATCTATCGACTATATCTTTTGCCATTTCATTTGCTCGTGGCCAATAAAACCCGGTTCGGTATGCTTTAGCCACGATGGCCCGAGAGGACGCATGGTGACCACAAGTCCCCGAGTGGATGTCGTAGAGGATCATTCGACCTTCTTCTGGCGTTAAGCATTTCTGACTGACTCCAGTCACGCTTTCCCTGAACAGTTGTCCTCTTATTATAGTAAAGGCCTTGGATCGACGGACGATCTGTCGAGCCTCTTCTTCGTCCTCTGGGAGTTCCTTCCTAAGGATGTACGCAATGTATGTCACTATCCAGTCGGGAGTGATGACCGGAACTTCCATGATTAGGTCGACCACGACTGGGACCTCGACTTTAGTCGGATCTGTGGAGCTCTTAGGATGCGGGGGCTCTTCCGTGAAAGGATCTTCGTGAACTAATGGCATGTGTATATGTTCCAAAAACACATTGCTGGGAATGGCTTCTCTCTTGGAACCTATCTTTGCCAAATCATCGGCTGCTTGATTTTTCAGACGGGGTATATGATGGAGCTCTAACCCCTCAAACTTCTTTTCCAACTTCCTCACCGCATTGCAATAACCAGTCATAGCTCGGCTTCTAACATCCCATTCTTTCATCACTTGGTTGACCACCAGATCTGAGTCGCCGTAAACCATGAGGCGACGGACGCCGAGTGAAATGGCCATACGTAACCCATATAAGAGTGCTTCATATTCTGCTTCGTTATTGGAGTAATCAAAGTGAATCTGGAGGACGTATCTGAGCTTGTCTCCTTGGAGGATACCAATACCACCCCAGCACCAGAACCATTCAGCATCTTGGAACCATCAAAGAACATGGTCCAGTGCTCCGAGTGAACTTGAGTCGGCAGTTGTTGTTCGATCCACTCGGCAAGGAAATCTGCTATTGCTTGGGACTTGATAGCTTTCTTTTCCTCAAACTTGATATCTAAGGGAAGGAGTTCAATCGCCCATTTTGCCACTCGGCTAGTTGCATCTCTGTTGTGCAGAATCTCCGACAATGGAGCGCCACTGACGACTGTAACAGAGTGATCAGAGAAATAGTGTACAACCTTCTTTGTGGTCATATAAATCGAATAAACAAGCTCCTGGTAGTGTGGATATCTCTGCTTTGACGGAGTCAGAACTTCAGAAACTTAATAAACCGGGCGCTGAACTTTATAACGAAGCACCGGCTGGGTGGGTATCTCTGCTTTCCCTCTTCTTCCCGCTCGACCGTAAGTACTATACTGACGACTTGTCCAGTGGCTGCTATATAAAGCAGTAAAGCCTCTTTGCTGATTGGAGCAACAAGCACCGGCTGGGTGGAAAGCAGGGCTTTTAGCTCTGCAAATGCTGCATCGGCTTCAGGAGTCCACTCGAACTTATCTGACTTCTTCATTAGTCGGTAGAGGGGCAGTGCCTTCTCACCGAGTCTAGAAATGAATCGACTTAGGGCGGCTAAACAACCAGTAAGCTTTTGAATGTCATGCACACGCACAGGGCGTTTCATCCGAAGTATGGTACCGACTTTCTTGGGGTTAGCATCGATCCCTCGTTCGGAAACGAGAAAACCGAGTAATTTTCCTCCTGGAACTCCGAACGTGCACTTCGATGGATTAAGCTTGATATCATACCTTCTGAGGTTGGCAAAGGTTTCAGCAAGGTTAGTCGGTAGATCAGAACCTTTACGTGACTTGACCACAATGTCATCCATGTACGCTTCCACATTCCGACTGATTTGAGTGAGTAAACATTTCTGAATCATCCGCATGAATGTGGCTCCAGCATTCTTCAGGCCGAATGGCATGGTGACATAACAGAAGCACCCGAATGGGGTGATGAAAGTTGTTTTAATCTCATCGGGACCATATAGACGGATCTGATGATACCCGGAATAAGCGTCCAAAAAGGACAAACACTCACACCCTGCAGTCGAATCTACTATTTGATTGATGCGAGGGAGAGGAAAGTGATCCTTCGGGCAGGCCCGATTGATATGCTTGAAGTCAATGCACATGTGAAGTGAGTCGTCCTTCTTAGGGACCATGACAACATTAGCTAAGCACTCGGAGTGGTAAATCTCTCGAATAAACTCAGCTGCCAGGAGCCGAGCCACTTCTTCGCCGATTGCTTTTCTCTTCTGTACGGTGGACCGTCGGAGATGTTCTTTGACCGGTTTCACTTTTGGGTCGACTCGCAAACGATGCTCAGCCAGTCCCCTGGGAACACTTGGCATGTCAGAGGGTTTCCATGCAAAGATGTCCCAGTTCTCACGGAGGAACTGGGTGAGCGCTTCTTCCTATTTGGAATTGAGTGTTGTTGAAATGTGAGTCGGAGCAGCATTGGGCTCAGTCGGATGAATATGAATTGGTTTCGTTTCACCGGACAACAGAAATGCTGAATCTGTGGCAGGCTTCTTAGCTCGCAGCAAATCACTCGGATCTGCACTTTTCTGATACTCCTGCAATTCCACTACTGCCACCTGCGCATCGGCAATCTTCGAGCCCTTCTGGAAGCACTCCTCTGCCTTCTTTCTATTGCCAGTGATAGTGATCACACCTTTGGGACCAGACATCTTCAATTTGAGGTACACATAGCATGGTCGAGCCATAAACCGTGCATAAGCTGGCCTGCCCAGAATAGCATGATAAGCACTCTAGAAATCCACAACTTCAAATTTCAACCTTTCTTTGCGGTAATTCTTGGAATCACCGAAAATCACGTCAAGAGCAATGTGGCCGAGTGATTCAACCTTCTTGCCCGGAATGACTCCATGGAAACTCATATTGCTTTCACTAAGTCTGGACACCGGAATGCCCATCCCTTTCAGCGTCTCTGCATACAGAATATTGAGGCCACTGCCACCATCCATCAGAACTTTATTCAGTCGAGTGCCTTCGACCACTGGGTCGACCACCAATGCTTGCCTCCCAGGGGTGGCTATGTGTGTCGGGTGATCGGACTGGTCGAATGTGATAGCAGTCTGAGATCATTTCAAATAATTGGGTGTCGCCGGAGCGATCATGTTCACTTCTCTGTTGATGACTTTTAGTCGACTCTTGCTCTCAACATCAGCAAAAATCATTAGAGTGGAATTGACGTGGGGGTAACCATCATCACTTTCCTCCTTGTCTTCAACTTTGTCTAACTCTTTTTCCTTCTCTTTGTGATGTTTCTCTCGGAACTGCTGGATTAGGAGTCGACACTGTCAAGTGGTATGCTTAGGGTAAATGTTATCGCCCTCTTCATTTTTCTTCGTGTGGATGTGGCATGGCAAATCCAGCACATCATTTCCATCTTGATCTTTTATTTCCTTAGGGTTCCATGGTCCTTTAGGCTTCCCTTTGAACTTTCCTTGAGTCACGGCCAAGGCTTCTCTAGGAGCAGCTGGCTCGGCTTTGCGCTTCTGCTTCCGACTAGAGTTCCCTCCTCCGGTTCCGTGGGCGACTGTTTTGTGCTTGCCACTCCGGAGTCGGTCTTCTTCTTTGCCATTGGCGTACTTGATGGCAATCTCCATCACCCGAGTTAGAGTCATATCTCCTGTCCGACCGAATTTCATATTCAACTCCCGATACTTAACGCCTTCTTTGAAGGCACAAATTGCTTGGTGATCTGACATATTCTTCGCTGTGTGGTGCAACGTGATCCATCTCTGGATATAATCTCTTAAAGTTTCATTCGGACCCTGAACGCAACACTGTATTTCGTCAGCCCTGCTAGCCGTTTGCAAGTACCTTCAAATGTTCTGGCAAATACTCGGGCGAGATCTTCCCAAGTATAAATACTGCTGGGTGCTAACTGATTCAGCCATGCTCTGACCGAGCCCTCCAACATCAGAGGGAGGTGTTTCATGGCCACTTCATCATTGCCGCCGCCAATCTGAACAGCCACTCGGTAGTCCTCAAGCCAAGTATCAGGCTTGGACTCACCAGTGAACTTACTGACTCCAGTCGCCAACCTGAAGTTGGGAGGAATTACTGCGGCCCTGATGGCTCTGCTGAAGCACTCTAGGCCTGAGACATGCACTCTGTTGCTGATTGGTAGATCTCTATCATGACCTTCTCGGTGAGCCCTATTTCTGTCGACCAAGCCCTAAAAGAGAATAGATCTCGCATCAAAGCCTGGTTCCTTGGGGTCGACTGGAATCCTTCGCCCAACACTGTGAGGGCGCCTGTCATCATGCTGCTGAGGCACGTATGATCCACTCCTTGGGGAGGCGTGGGCACTCGACGACGATCATCATGATCGAGTTGGTGATCATACTGCTCACGGTTTCTGTGCTGATCTCGCCGGTCTCCACGTCCCTCACGCCTCAGGGGCGATCTTGGGTTGTGGGCCGACTGGACTGTATCTGCTATAACAGACCTGCTATGGATCCTATTTCGCAACTGTGACACAGCTGTATTCTGTTCTCCCGCCGCTCGGAGCAAATCCCAGATCTGCTCCAGACCTCGACCAGCTTCTGACTGGGAAGGTTGAATTGACTCCGCTATTCGGGCCGCAGCTGCGAGATTCTGGACAGGAGTTCGGTATACCTGAGTCGGAGGTGGAAAAAGTTGGCGTCGACTGGACTCGGGGTTACGCTGCCGGGCGCGCTCGTCGAGTGCGCGCTGGAGGTTCTCCAGTCGAGTGCGCTCAGCCAAGTTGGCCAGGCGCGCCTCCTCCAAGGCCTGGGCCTCAGGGGTTTCTCCAATGATAGGAGTGTGAAGTGCATCCATGTTCCGGCGGCGAAGTTCTTCCCTCCGCTGCGAAGAGAGGGGTTCGGGGCGGTACTCTTCGTGTACACGCGACGGATCGCGGCCCCTATCGCCTCCGTCTTCACGGGTGAAGCCAGGAGGACTGCATGGCCCATTGACCATCAAAACTTCCGCCGCAGGGTCGCTGCTGTCGCACTCGGATGCAGTCTCTATGGAGCCAGTCGACAGATCGAACAGGTCATAGAGAGTTTCGTCGGGCTCGATTGCCGCGACTTGGGGGGTAGCCGACTGGCGAGCCACCGCATGTCTCACCCACCGCTGAAGCCTCGATCGACCAGAACGTTTGCTCTGGCGGGCTGCATGGAGGGAGAAAGCTACAGGAGCCGACCGATACTGGGTCGACGGTTGCCGCAGGAGGACGCCGCGGACGCACGCGCGAAAGTGCGTCGCCCTAAGGGGCGGGGAGCGCGTCGACGTCGAGTGGAGCCTCCTGAAGCCAAGCAGAGTTGTCGGCGACGAACACGAGCGCGTCGAGACGGATCTTGCGGCCCTCAGCCAAACCTCCGCCTGAAACCATGATGAAGGGACCGGAAAAATTGTAACTTCTCCAACAAGTCGTTAAGACATCTGTCACACGGTGGGCGCCAACTGTCGTGGTTCTAAGTCTGGCAGTAGAATGGGGGGGGGTAGGAATGTAGAGGCAAGATCCTAGCTATGGAGGAGTTGTACACGCAAGATTTATGAGTTCAGACCCTTCTCAGAGGAAGTAATAGCCCTACGTCTCGGAGCCTAGAGGTGGTCGACTGGATTATGAGCGTGTGTGTTACAGAGAGTGCGAACCCTTGTCCCAGAGGAGGGGGGTGGCTTATATAGAGTGCGCCAGGACTCCAGCTCCCCTCCGTTACATAGGATTCAATGTACATAAAGAGGTGGCGTTACAGGTAACGCCTGTATTGAAGTGCTACAAATGATCATTAAATATATGAGTAAATACCCGACCATTGCCGCGTAGAGTGGCTATAGGTCTTCTTATATGTCGAGTGGTTTCATGATCGAGTGATCTGAATAAAGAGAGGTCTCCAAATGGATGGCAGGTCGAGTTGACTTTACTCAACACCTTTGCTGGATCTCTTCTTCTGATTTTTGAACTTCTTTGTTCTTAGGACAAGGACCTCAGATAGGACGTATAGGTCAGGCCTATTACCCTACCCCAGGTTTGTGTCCCCATCAGTCGGCGTGGTAGAGTGGGACTGAACGTATGCAGAAAGAAATTCCTTATTTTTATTGTTTTACTTTGTTGCTGAAGGAAGACTTACTTTTCAAAGTTTAGCTCCACTATTATTTAGGCGCTTTTTTCGTCGCCGTTGCCCGTTGGTTCTTTTACAGAGAAAGAAAATCGCAGACATCAGCAATGTGTCCTGTCTTGGTGTCGTGTCAGCGATCTCTTACGTAAATGAATTCCGATGGTACGAGTTCATGACGGTAGTATGAATCAGGAAAGCAAGCACTCGGCAGGCATGTATATTTTTGAGTCCAAACAAGCGAATGCATATATAGTCGTATGACAAAATAAAATACATCCACGCTAGCTGAGCTGACATAGTCGCAGCTTACACAAACACAAAGTTCATCCAGTAGTGCATTACAGGAAAATATAATAATTGAAGTGATCGAGCAGAAACGTTTGTTGCATACACGCCGTTGGAATCAACCGCCCGAGAGGATGAAGGGACCGCTGCTGCTGATATGGATGAAGATGAAGCCATTGGGATTTGTCCCTCCTATGATGGTTGGACTTGGACCCCAGGCAGAGAGAGATCGACTGGCCATCCGTCTATTGGTGCCCACCAGCTAATTCCTCTATCTCCAGTGCCACATTTGTTCCACCAGAGGTACTCTGCACCACAGGGACAGGGTATCAGCATTATGCACAAGGAAATTTATATATGAGCATTATACAAGTGGTACAGTATATGGTAAAATAGTTACCGGTTGCGATGTACTCTGGTCCGGGGTAACTTGGGTTGCCGCACTTGGTTCAGGGTTGTCGGGCTCCCCCAGCCCAAGTAATGACAACGAGAGGGGCTTGACGGACGTCGGCAACCGGTGATCATCGTAGACGAATTCAAAGGCGTAGAGGGGCTGGAGCTGGACTGATGCTGGCACTGGCAAGTGGACGATCGGCCTGACTCTCATATGACCTGTTAACGATGCTGGTTGTGGTGGTACAGGAAGAAAACTAGACGGTGAGAGCTCGACCTTCTCTCCCACATCGCCAAGCTGCTGATGCATCATGAGGTACCCAATCACGGTGATAAGCTCCACTCCTCCGTTGCCGAGTTGCCACGCATGCTCCTGAAAGGGGCACTTACCGGCTGCATAGATGAGCAGCCTCGCCCACACCTCCTTCAAATCCTTGAGGGTTTCCACGGAAGCAGGTGTGTCTCTGAAGGGAGAGCTGCCTACCAGTACAGTATTTGCATATTTCTCTAACACTTCTGCCTTTGTCAAGTTGTTATGATTGTCTCTGACCCATTCCGAGAAGAGGGGCTCAAAATCTCGAGCAACACTGCTTACCGGCAACATTGAAGGGCAAACTGACATAAGGTACATGAGGTAATTTGATAGCTTCCTGCATTCTGCCACAAGTAATGACATCTCGCCAACAACGCCACCCCCTCCCAATGAGTATGTGCTTAAATGCAACTCAGTCCATATATGTAGACGGAAAATAGTATGCTCAAAGGGTAGATTTAGCAAATCTTTCAGCTCCTGGCCAAGATTTAACTGCCGGGATCTCCCCTCAGAATGATTTGGCTCAGTGCCAAACAATCCCACGATATAGAGGACAATCACCTTGTCCTCCACGTGCTTGATATGCCAAAAGTTTTTCCAGTGCTTCTCCAAACCCAATGCTTCGTAGACCTCGGAGATGAACTTTGACATGAATTTCTTGGACATGGAATAGTCTGCAAGGTTGAATTGACCCATGTACGTATTTGACAAGACTTGAGTAAAACAACATAATATGAGTTGAGTAAGACAACATAATATGTGGGACAGCCAACTGAAAAATGTTCCCAGGTTGAAGCGCGCCCTTGTCCAGGGTGATGCTATCGCCACCAAGATAGAAAAAACTTCCATACAGATGGACATTAAGAGCAACTCATAGGTGAGGGCATGATTTATTCCTTTTTGGTCATTCATATGTTGATTTCCCAATAATAGCACATACGCCACCACCATGGCTACCAGGGCAATGCACCGGAGCATGATGCCGGTGCGGCTATGCAGTACCATGGTTTTGGTGTATAGCATATCGTATATCATGCCGAGCTCCGTCAGTATGATCTTGAGCTTCCTTTCTGTTGACTCAGTGCCTGCAAAAGCACTCAGCACCTCAATCTCAGCCCTATTTCCCAGCTGTAATAGTGTCCGTCCAACAAGGAGTCCTCTGCCGCTAAGCCCCAAGTTAAGAGCACAAGATGCCACGGCATCACCGGATGGAGCTGGAGCTGGTGCTGGGGAATTTGGATCTTCATTCTTCATGCGGCAATCGAGGCTGTCCCGGCTTCCTCTCTTGAGCGCCCATATCCTCTCCCAGTACTTGATCATCCTAGCAACAAATAGGGGCACCGCTACTATTATCAACTGAGAGTCAAGTAAGTCGAACGACTTCCAAAATACATACAGGGCTAGACCAAGTTGGAACATGAGGTTTATCAATTGCCTCGTCCATAAATTGTTGTCCTCAATGGAGAATGCGGTGATACTGTCCGGGCCTCCGAGGTGAAGGAGAAAAGGTGGCCAGAGGAAGGGCAACGTCAGGGCTTGAAGATGCTCAACTGACTCGAGGCTTCTTAGTTTGTACTTGTCCTCGTACTGGGAGAAGAGGCCAATGGCAGAGGCGGCAACAGCGTATGATGCCAGATAAGCCAACCAAACCAAGAACCTCAGCCAACCGACTCTGCATCGCCGCCGGGTGGTACCGGTGAATAGCAGTAAGAGCTGCAGCTCGAGGCTGATGAATACCATTATCTGAACGTCCTGCTCATTCCATATTCTTGTCCAATAACTTGGTGCTTTCGTTGGTTCCATAGTACTGTTTCCTGTCTTGACTTGGGCACCTGCATGCAATTAAAGTCCCAATATAATAGTCAGTGCGACAACGAAATATTAACCTTGGATGCATTCTCAAGAGACCTCTAATATTTTTTACCAGATGAATAGCACACGCAGCCGAAGTTTATTAACTGTAGATACTGCTAGATGTAGAGTCAGATTCTATGAAAAATGGAAGTTTTATAATCAACCTCATTGCTTTCACACGTTCTTACATTCAATGCAACTCTTTGTATAGACACAGTTTAAGAGTTAGTACTACTTTCTGTATTGAATCTAGATGACATGGACGAGTAAATCTTTCTGTAGTTCTTTTAAGTAATCGAGATTAAATTATGTTTTTTTTTGAAAATGAAGGCGTGCCCCCGGCCTCATCATAATGATGCATGTAACCATCTTATTAAAAAGCCTCGAAGTATAGGTTACTCGAGCTCACGTCACTACTCTTTTATCACAAAAATATGCAACTGTTTGATTGTTAACTCGGATCATGTCGTGTGGATATGTGGTCTCGACTACGTTGGACCGAGGGTCGGGGGCCAGTCAGCAGGGCCAGCTCAGATCATCTCCAACGGCCGCACAAAAAGCTTGCGCCTAATAAAAGTTATAGCGCGTCACTGTAGCATTTTTAATGCGCCGGGACCAACATTGCTTTAGCAGACGCCCAAAGACGCGCGCTCAAAAAGTAGACAGTGCAAATTGTGAAGCGCGCGCAATCCGGAGCCCAAAATATGCTGCGTGCGCCCAAAACTTTTTAGCGCTACAACATCTGCTGGAGTTGTTGGGCGCCAAAAAAATGAATTTTTAGTGCGCGGAGCTCTTTTTGGGCGCCTGTTGGAGATGCTCTCATGTTGTGTGCATGACAAGTGACAACTGCTACCAGCAAACACAGAGGAAGACATGGTGGCACATGGGCTAGCCAAAACGCCAAGAAATCAGTAATCGGGTGTTCTGTGTTTGAATATAGATGAAGCAACGAGGGACATTCTAATTATCAGTTTTGCTAAATCTCAACTGACTTAGACTTGGTTAATTTCAGTCAATGCCTTTTTTGCTAAATTTCAATCAAACTAGACAAGTTAAATCTCAGTCGATGAAGCAGCCAGACCTTACATGGAGATCCATGCTCATCTCGTGTCCTTTTAGTTTTTATTTGCTTATTTTGTATCTGTTTGATTGATTTTATGCTTTTATATGTTTTGCAGCTTTTAGTTTTGTCTTTTCCCATGTCAATACATTTGCATGTCAGCCGGTCACGGCAACTTGAGTTGCACGTACGGATGCGCAACTACAGTTGCATGCACACCGATAGCACATAATTATAGTTGCATGCCCGTCGGTCGGGCCCAACTGCACTCGCACGCCTGCAGACCGCACGCAACTGCATGTACATTGGTCGTGCGCGACCGCATATTTACCGAGCATTTTCTAAATACACAATGTACATTTCTTATGTATGTTAAACATTTTCTAAATACACTGAATTTTAATAAAACATGATGTCCATTTTCAGAATACGTGAAATGTGTGGTCAACAATTTTAGACACTGCAAACATTTTTAAACACAATGTGAAAAAGAAAAAAAATGAAAGAAAATTTAAAAAGGAAAACTAAAAGGAGAAGAAAATTCCATGATACACGATTAATATATATTTTAAATACATGAAGAACATTTTTTAAACACACAATGAACATTTTTGAATTTCTCGCTGATCAGTTTTTGAAATACTCAATGAACAATTTTAAATGCAAGATGAACCTTTTCTGAAAAATGATGAACTTTTTAAAGAAGGATGAACAATAGTTTTGAATGAGCGACGAACTTTTTTCAAAACACGATGACCATTTTCAATAGTTGATCTTCTTTTAAATACACGATGAACAATTTTTTGCCCGTCCTGGCTTTTATCACCATACATTTGACTTGAGAGTGTAGGTTGCGAGCATCAATTGATAAAAGAGGCCGGTGTGTAGCCACATTTTCAGAAGCACGAAAAAATTGCTTGACAATGGAAACCAAAATATAGAGAAGCATCACGGTTGAACAAGATTTTGATCATACCGAGATTTATAGTAGCACGGAGCACGTTCTCAACCGGACCGAACCTCCTCATTTGAGCGGCTACAATAGCAAAAAGAGTAGAACAGAACATCTCAACTGACATGGATATATCCATCAATGAAGTTACAGAATAAGCACTATTGGACTGAAATTAAGGAAAGGAGAGCACAAAGAGCAATTCTACTAAATACAGTTTTAAAGGGCCCATTAAAACCATTTTAAACTTTTAGGAGCCCTGCCGTTTTTCAGATTCTCTAGAAACTGCACCCTTTACAATTTTCCTCCCCTGTTTCTCGTATGGATATATGGACTACGTTTCATCTCCAATTTCACACTGACTATGTTTTGACATCATACAATTTAACAACATTTAAAATGCATCATTTCTAAACTGCCAGACTGAAATTCAAATATAAACATAGCATAGACAAGGTTCAAATGCTTGCAATGATACAACATCTAGCTAAATATAGATATGGTCCAAATGCGAGATAAACTAAGATTATAATTTAAATATGATGTAATTAATTGAATGGCATAACATGGCTCGTGACCGTCATTGGAGGAATCCAAAGATATATCCATAACGACGGGAACAACATCCAAGCAACGGCCTGGACGACGGAAGCGTTCATTGCTGCCTTCAGCATCCTCCCCCGCTCGACCGCGACGACGCAAGCACCG
>NC_057797.1:763603063-763604974 GCF_018294505.1 Triticum aestivum | reverse complement strand
TAAAGCGAGGTGAGAGCCTGTTTTGTGTATGTGAGTTTTTTTCTTTCTTTCTTAATCCCCGTTGGAATGTGGAGACGACATCCAGTTTTATGATGTGTTTGAACTATTTGATCAGTAACATGTTGGTTTACATTTGAATTCGAAATTGGAACTATGGTGTTTGAAATATTGCTGAGTTATAGTATATATATGGCTGAATTAAACGGATGAATTGTGGCGCCAAAATGTGTCATGTACTATGTAGTTTATGCAGTGTACATATGGAAAACAAAGTGAAAATTAAGGAGGAAATTACTAGGAGCCCTGCAAAATGAGCATGGCTTATTAGTGGTTAAATCCTACCAGCAGTTTCCGGCAAAAAAAAAAGAAATTCCTGCCGCGGCGCTCTCCTTCGCTATCGAGTTTGTCATCTTCGTCGCTCGCATGGCGGCGGTCGCGTGTCTCCGCTCGTTCGCACCGGCGGTCACAGGAATCAGGCGTTGCAGGGCCGCGCGCTCACCACGATGAGGTTCGAATCCGCCCCTCCCTTCGTTTATAGTTCCGGTTCGGCCGCCGGCGAGTGGACACGAGAGGGGATCGGGGTGGCGTGTCGCCGGCCGCTCGATTTGTCAGGGCCGAGGAGTGTTACTGGGTGAGGCACGGGCTATATGCGGCTGCCCGATTCGAGCGGAGGGGCGACGGGGAGGACAGGGGGCGCAGGCTAGTTTGCAGCGGTGCTCGTTTCTGACCTGAGGCTGTGCAGGTGCGGCGGCGGTTACCCTGATTCGAGCGGCGGAGTAGCTGCGTGCGGTGGATAGCCCCTGTTGTTATGTCGATTTGGTTTGTCATAGCTAGCCCACACAGCAAAATTAAGACAATTAGATGTAGAAACAATCTAGGTGGCTCTCAGTATCTCAATTCAGTAGAACTCAGGAACTGAAAGGTGGGAGGCAATTATATCATGAATGAATAGCAAATCCTCATTTCCCAAGGGATAGGGGAAACCATATGTTGCTTGCTACACACAGCGATGCACATATACATCATACAAAACCCTTAGATCTTGCCATGATGCAGAATATGTACCTGAATTTTTAACCCACAAACAATTCCAGTTTTTTTGAGATAATGAAAGAAGTATATACTCCCCACCTCTGCTCTTGAAGGTGCACGCAGCCTATTATTACAAAGTCTCGAAAATCAAACAAAAGAAAAAGCAGCAAGCACAATATTCTTACCATACTAAAGATTCTCTGCACCACAGCAATCATGGCGCACGGGCAGGCGCTGCATCGATGTCCAGTTCCCCTTTTCTCTGTATCAAAAGATCTTCTGCTTTCTTAGCCAGAACAGAGGAGAGAGGCTTCAGAGGAACCCCGTGGCAGTCACGGTCGACGCCAGCGAAAAGCATGCTGCTCTCAAGCCCAGTCATCATCTCTGAAGCCTCCAATAATGTGCCTACGATATTGTGCCTGTCGATCACTTCGACATTTCGATCATCCCGGATGAATTCTATAACCATCTCGCAGCTAAGCTTATGTATCGCCAAGCATGCAGGGGTGGCATACATGTTGTCCTCTACCATCTTCTTGAATCTCACCACAAAATCATCGAATTGGGCAACCGTCTGCGCCGGCAACAACACATTTGCTAAACTAAGGTTGCTGCTTGCACGAATTGCTACGACGAGTGATAACAGCTCTGCTCGCAGCCTCCTCTCTCCACATTGCTGGATGAGGTTGCTCTGTAAAGCAGAAGGCTCGTCTTGCCCACTGTCACCTGGGTTTTCTATGTCATTTTCGGTTGCTTTAATGCAAGAGAAGGCACGCTCCCAACACCCGGGTGTCGTTGTATTATTTGCTTCTGCTTGTATGGGAAGCAATTCTGCGAGTACCTGAAATGATATACACACATATTAGTTTAGCTAAAAAA
>NC_057797.1:763600576-763603053 GCF_018294505.1 Triticum aestivum | reverse complement strand
TCACCAGATACGCACTCTAATGTTCTTGCTTTGAGGTGGACTTCTTGTCAACCCTAACTGGATTTGCGCAAGCTGAGGTTGTAGGGCTGACCAGCTCCCATGTTCGAATTGCCACTAGAGGTTGTGGATCTGCCGCCGCTAGGCCGCAGATCCATTCCCTTGCCTACTTGTTGGGGCCTCGGCCTTTGCCCACCAGCGCAAGGTGGGGCGGGGTGTCTTTGATTTACCTGTGTCCGGGGCTCGGGCATGGTCCTAAGGATTGCCCAGGGGTGAGGAAGGGGTGGCCTTCCTACTTATTCCTTTGGTGTTTGGTGGCTGCGGGTTTGGGGTGGGTTAAAATCGTTTGTGGTGGGAAGCTCAAGCTCATTCTCCTGCATAGGTGGTGGCGGTGCCCAAATCCGGATCTGGAGGTTTGCACTCGCCCGTGGTTGTTCAAGGCACATCATGATAATACGGGTGAGCCGTCGAGTGAAAGTTTCATGCTTTGGCGTCGTCAGCGATGACGTCCGCGGGTGCCGCTCTTCTCTCGAGGATTCATTGTGGCCATGTACTTCGTGCTTTATCTATAAAGCGAGGTGAGAGCCTGTTTTGTGTATGTGAGTTTTTTTCTTTCTTTCTTAATCCCCGTTGGAATGTGGAGACGACATCCAGTTTTATGATGTGTTTGAACTATTTGATCAGTAACATGTTGGTTTACATTTGAATTCGAAATTGGAACTATGGTGTTTGAAATATTGCTGAGTTATAGTATATATATGGCTGAATTAAACGGATGAATTGTGGCGCCAAAATGTGTCATGTACTATGTAGTTTATGCAGTGTACATATGGAAAACAAAGTGAAAATTAAGGAGGAAATTACTAGGAGCCCTGCAAAATGAGCATGGCTTATTAGTGGTTAAATCCTACCAGCAGTTTCCGGCAAAAAAAAAAGAAATTCCTGCCGCGGCGCTCTCCTTCGCTATCGAGTTTGTCATCTTCGTCGCTCGCATGGCGGCGGTCGCGTGTCTCCGCTCGTTCGCACCGGCGGTCACAGGAATCAGGCGTTGCAGGGCCGCGCGCTCACCACGATGAGGTTCGAATCCGCCCCTCCCTTCGTTTATAGTTCCGGTTCGGCCGCCGGCGAGTGGACACGAGAGGGGATCGGGGTGGCGTGTCGCCGGCCGCTCGATTTGTCGGGGCCGAGGAGTGTTACTGGGTGAGGCACGGGCTATATGCGGCTGCCCGATTCGAGCGGAGGGGCGACGGGGAGGACAGGGGGCGCAGGCTAGTTTGCAGCGGTGCTCGTTTCTGACCTGAGGCTGTGCAGGTGCGGCGGCGGTTACCCTGATTCGAGCGGCGGAGTAGCCGCGTGCGGTGGATAGCCCCTGTTGTTATGTCGATTTGGTTTGTCATAGCTAGCCCACACAGCAAAATTAAGACAATTAGATGTAGAAACAATCTAGGTGGCTCTCAGTATCTCAATTCAGTAGAACTCAGGAACTGAAAGGTGGGAGGCAATTATATCATGAATGAATAGCAAATCCTCATTTCCCAAGGGATAGGGGAAACCATATGTTGCTTGCTACACACAGCGATGCACATATACATCATACAAAACCCTTAGATCTTGCCATGATGCAGAATATGTACCTGAATTTTTAACCCACAAACAATTCCAGTTTTTTTGAGATAATGAAAGAAGTATATACTCCCCACCTCTGCTCTTGAAGGTGCACGCAGCCTATTATTACAAAGTCTCGAAAATCAAACAAAAGAAAAAGCAGCAAGCACAATATTCTTACCATACT
Source organism: Triticum aestivum (assembly GCF_018294505.1). Lineage (NCBI taxonomy): Eukaryota > Viridiplantae > Streptophyta > Magnoliopsida > Poales > Poaceae > Triticum > Triticum aestivum. The sequence continues at coordinate 763,601,264 of NC_057797.1, read as the reverse complement.
AAAGATTCTCTGCACCACAGCAATCATGGCGCACGGGCAGGCGCTGCATCGATGTCCAGTTCCCCTTTTCTCTGTATCAAAAGATCTTCTGCTTTCTTAGCCAGAACAGAGGAGAGAGGCTTCAGAGGAACCCCGTGGCAGTCACGGTCGACGCCAGCGAAAAGCATGCTGCTCTCAAGCCCAGTCATCATCTCTGAAGCCTCCAATAATGTGCCTACGATATTGTGCCTGTCGATCACTTCGACATTTCGATCATCCCGGATGAATTCTATAACCATCTCGCAGCTAAGCTTATGTATCGCCAAGCATGCAGGGGTGGCATACATGTTGTCCTCTACCATCTTCTTGAATCTCACCACAAAATCATCGAATTGGGCAACCGTCTGCGCCGGCAACAACACATTTGCTAAACTAAGGTTGCTGCTTGCACGAATTGCTACGACGAGTGATAACAGCTCTGCTCGCAGCCTCCTCTCTCCACATTGCTGGATGAGGTTGCTCTGTAAAGCAGAAGGCTCGTCTTGCCCACTGTCACCTGGGTTTTCTATGTCATTTTCGGTTGCTTTAATGCAAGAGAAGGCACGCTCCCAACACCCGGGTGTCGTTGTATTATTTGCTTCTGCTTGTATGGGAAGCAATTCTGCGAGTACCTGAAATGATATACACACATATTAGTTTAGCTAAAAAA
>NC_057797.1:763598427-763600160 GCF_018294505.1 Triticum aestivum | reverse complement strand
AAAAAAGTTGATTGCCAAAAACCTGTGGCACGCAGTGGGTGCTACAAGTAATTTGGTTACTTTAATTAATTAGAGACAATGGACAACATTATTGTCATATATGCATTGAGGCATACCTGCCGTAAGGTTGGTTCCTTGTTGTAGTCTCTTAAATGCTTCAAGATGATTGCTGCGCTAATACGACAGCCAATGTTTATCTCAATTTGCACAGGGTTATCTGTTGCACTTATTTCACAGCTGATGGTCTTATTTTTGGAGTCAAGCAATTGAGTAAGATGATGAACAACAACATCGTCGCATCCTGTGAAATTCTTGATAGCCTCTGGATCACCGGACAGCATGGCCAATGCTTCACCAGCCTTTGCTTTAAGCCGGCTTGCAGTTTCCTTTGCTTCTTTCATCCTCTTTTCTCTTGCTTCTGCAGCCTGCCTGTACATCTCCCCTTTTGTTTGTGCTCCACTCAATGTTCTAACAAGATCGTTTATGCATGTTCCTTTTGGGGTTCTCGGTAGTGTCTTTTGTTGGCTTGTAGTTGGTTTGTCGATCTTCCTTTTCTCATCTTTCAAATAATCTTCCATCCAATTGGTAGTAATGAAGATGTGTAGCACCCTCTTAATAAGTTTTTCTCTTCTCTTTATAGAAGAAGTACTTGCTGGATGATGCAAGGCTAACTGTGTTAGAACCTCTATAACTCTCATCTGTAGCTCTATCACACTGTTGTTTCTATCTGTATCCATCTCCAGAACGGCCTCCAGGTTTTTTATTGCATCAGTATCATCTGCAATTAGGCTGCGCATCGCTTCACCGGTGCTTCCTGAAGAACACATGAGCCGGCCCACCACTGCCAGTGATACGTCAACTACCTTTGTCCATACAGTGTTGCTCTTGATATCTTGTACTAATTTATTGGAGTTGACAGGCGCAATTATTTTTGAAATAAGATCCTTGGTGTTGTATATCAGTGTGCAGTTATGTCTGTCGTGAGACAAATTCTTTAGAATTCTCAAGCCTGGCAAGACCAGATCCTCATAGGTTCCTATATCATTCTCCCTCTGCTTGCTGTCTTGCCCTAGGGTACCTCCATTCTTCATAGCATCATAGATCATGTGAAGCTGTTCTAGAAAGATGGCTATTAAACGACTACTGATTGCATCTGGAACCTTCTGGTTACCATCTTTATCTTTCTGCTGGTTACCAGCTATTTTTCTGTTTTGGAGTTCTGTCCATTTCCTCTGTTTGCTGCGGTCAACTTCAGATGTCCAATGGAGAGCTTCTTGATCAGCATTGTTATGACAGGAGGTGTCAAAGAGGGAGGATATGCATTCCAGTGCTCCTGGAAAGTGAGCAAGGTTGAGGTCACCAGCGAGATGCTCCACAATCCTCGCTGCAAGCCATCTCATCTCTTTCTCAGCTGGGCTTCTCCAAGCAAGGGTTCCGATCAGCTTCTGAATTCTTTGTCTTGGTGACCTATTCAGCAGCCATGCTATTTGTACCGGTGTATCAAGATCAATCAACATGGTTAGTACCCTTCCTCCAGCAGCATAGTCCTCCGCTAATTGGGAATCCAGCATGTCAGCACCATATGTGATCAAATTCCAGCTCGTTGTGGATGCGGGGTTGTTTATGCACATCTGCTTGGTTTTCTGCAAGTATGCACCAAGTACTTCGGAGCTGAAACCATGTTGTTGGCAAAGAATATCCACGAAGCTTCTGTCAGCAATCCCTTCAACTAT
>NC_057797.1:763593055-763595168 GCF_018294505.1 Triticum aestivum | reverse complement strand
CGAATAGCATGAAGAGTTGCAGTACAAGGCTGATGAGTACCATTATCTGAACGTCCTGTTCATTCCATATTCTTGTCCAATAACTTGGTCCTTTCGTTGATTCCGTAGTATTGGCTCCTGTGCAATTATGCTCCAATTATAACACAATATCATGCCTATATAATAGGAAAATTCACTGTGACAGAAAAAATAGAGACGTCCGTATAGCATGCATTCTTTTTTTGACAGCTGAACAGTAGGCGAGTCCCTACTAGAAAATTCCATTAAATATAAGTTACAGATCACGCGAAGTATCTGCTCGCATACTCATATGCTCCTTGATGAACTGTAAGTTCAAAAAATGGTAGAAAAGTTCAAAACATTATGAAAAAATTTATCGCAAACACTAAGGAATTTCTAGTGTGTCTGCAAAGTTTCATCATGAAATCACATTTTTGGAATTCGTCGCAAAAAAAAGACAATGCTCTGAAAATGGTACGTTCGAACATTTTTGAGCTCTGATTTTATTTGATTTTGCCGGGACTTCTACGAATGTGATTCTGTGATGAAATTTTGCAAGCACTTCAAACATTTCCTAAATTTTGTCCACAAGCTTGGCGTTTTCTTTGGTTCCATAGTACTGTTTCCTGTCTTGACTTGGGCACCTGCATGCAATTAAAGTCCCAATAAAACATATAAAAGGGCAGTATAGACTTTTCACATGGTATTCCTACCTTGTATGTATGATGCCCTACGTACCCCCGGACTGGGCCGGTCCATGAAAGTTTCCGTAGTAGAGACCGCATGACAAGAGTACGCGTCAGCGATCTAATGTGGGAGTTCCTACTCGACGCATTTTGCGTCAAACAGCGAAGCGACGCACGCACGGACCGCCCCGACTGGCCGGCCCAAATAGAACCCCCGGACTGGGCCGGTCCATGAAAGTTTCCGTAGTAGAAACCGCATGACAAGAGTACGCGTCAGCGATCTAATGTGGGAGCTCCTACTCGACGCATTTTGCGTCAAACAGCGAAGCGACGCACGCACGGACCGCCCCGACTGGCCGGCCCAAATAGAACCCCCGGACTGGGCCGGTCCATAAAAGTTTCTGTAGTAGAGACCGCATGACAAGAGTACGTGTCAGCGATCTAATGTGGGAGCTCCTACTCGACGCATTTTGCGTCAAACAGCGAAGCGACGCACGCATGGACCGCCCTGACTGGCCGGCCCAAATAGAACCCCCGGACTGGGCCGGTCCATGAAAGTTTCTGTAGTAGAGACCGCATGACAAGAGTACGCATCAGCGATCTAATGTGGGAGCTCCTACTCGACGCATTTTGCGTCAAACAGCGAAGCGACGCATGCACGGACCGCCCTGACTGGCCGGCCCAAATAGAACCCCCGGACTGGGTCGGTCCATGAAAGTTTCTGTAGTAGAGACCGCATGACAAGAGTACGCGTCAGCGATCTAATGTGGGAGCTCCTACTCGACGCATTTTGCGTCAAACAGCGAAATGACGCACGCACGGACCGCCCCGACTGGCCGGCCCCGACTGGCCGGCCCAAATAGAGGGCGCTGTAGTGAGCGCACTGATGTTTTTTTCAAAAAGGACATGCGCGCAGAGTCTTCTCTGTCACAAGGATTCGAACTCAGCACCTCCTTCTCCGGTCGCAGAGCGACTAACCAATTGACCTAACAAGTGCTTGCGAAAAAATGGGAGCGTGGCAGTATAAACACTAACACCAAGGCAGAACCCGGACAGCTTTTTTTTATATTGTTCGAACTTTCCTCGGAAATTGTTATTTTTTGTAGCAACGCACAAAGTTTGAATAAAGAAGACCAAATTTTGAAAAACTCGGACAAATTCCAAAAAATAAAATAAAAGCGTGAACATATTTCGACAAAACAAATTTTGGAATTCTTGAACATTTACTGAAATAGCAAACATTTATTGACTTTTTAGAACAAAAAATTGAATAATGGGAACAATGTTTGTAAAGCGCAAAGATATTTTGAAATTCCCGAACATTTTTTTAAAAGCTTGAACAATTATCGAATTTTGAGAACAAAATTTGAAAATGTGTCCATGTTTTGAATTGTTAAATAATTTTTTAAAAGCATGATCTTTTTTTT
>NC_057797.1:763530376-763535569 GCF_018294505.1 Triticum aestivum | reverse complement strand
TAAAGCGAGGTGAGAGCCTGTTTTGTGTATGTGAGTTTTTTTCTTTCTTTCTTAATCCCCGTTGGAATGTGGAGACGACATCCAGTTTTATGATGTGTTTGAACTATTTGATCAGTAACATGTTGGTTTACATTTGAATTCGAAATTGGAACTATGGTGTTTGAAATATTGCTGAGTTATAGTATATATATGGCTGAATTAAACGGATGAATTGTGGCGCCAAAATGTGTCATGTACTATGTAGTTTATGCAGTGTACATATGGAAAACAAAGTGAAAATTAAGGAGGAAATTACTAGGAGCCCTGCAAAATGAGCATGGCTTATTAGTGGTTAAATCCTACCAGCAGTTTCCGGCAAAAAAAAAAGAAATTCCTGCCGCGGCGCTCTCCTTCGCTATCGAGTTTGTCATCTTCGTCGCTCGCATGGCGGCGGTCGCGTGTCTCCGCTCGTTCGCACCGGCGGTCACAGGAATCAGGCGTTGCAGGGCCGCGCGCTCACCACGATGAGGTTCGAATCCGCCCCTCCCTTCGTTTATAGTTCCGGTTCGGCCGCCGGCGAGTGGACACGAGAGGGGATCGGGGTGGCGTGTCGCCGGCCGCTCGATTTGTCGGGGCCGAGGAGTGTTACTGGGTGAGGCACGGGCTATATGCGGCTGCCCGATTCGAGCGGAGGGGCGACGGGGAGGACAGGGGGCGCAGGCTAGTTTGCAGCGGTGCTCGTTTCTGACCTGAGGCTGTGCAGGTGCGGCGGCGGTTACCCTGATTCGAGCGGCGGAGTAGCCGCGTGCGGTGGATAGCCCCTGTTGTTATGTCGATTTGGTTTGTCATAGCTAGCCCACACAGCAAAATTAAGACAATTAGATGTAGAAACAATCTAGGTGGCTCTCAGTATCTCAATTCAGTAGAACTCAGGAACTGAAAGGTGGGAGGCAATTATATCATGAATGAATAGCAAATCCTCATTTCCCAAGGGATAGGGGAAACCATATGTTGCTTGCTACACACAGCGATGCACATATACATCATACAAAACCCTTAGATCTTGCCATGATGCAGAATATGTACCTGAATTTTTAACCCACAACAATTCCAGTTTTTTTGAGATAATGAAAGAAGTATATACTCCCCACCTCTGCTCTTGAAGGTGCACGCAGCCTATTATTACAAAGTCTCGAAAATCAAACAAAAGAAAAAGCAGCAAGCACAATATTCTTACCATACTAAAGATTCTCTGCACCACAGCAATCATGGCGCACGGGCAAGCGCTGCATCGATGTCCAGTTCCCCTTTTCTCTGTATCAAAAGATCTTCTGCTTTCTTAGCCAGAACAGAGGAGAGAGGCTTCAGAGGAACCCCGTGGCAGTCACGGTCGACGCCAGCGAAAAGCATGCTGCTCTCAAGCCCAGTCATCATCTCTGAAGCCTCCAATAATGTGCCTACGATATTGTGCCTGTCGATCACTTCGACATTTCGATCATCCCGGATGAATTCTATAACCATCTCGCAGCTAAGCTTATGTATCGCCAAGCATGCAGGGGTGGCATACATGTTGTCCTCTACCATCTTCTTGAATCTCACCACAAAATCATCGAATTGGGCAACCGTCTGCGCCGGCAACAACACATTTGCTAAACTAAGGTTGCTGCTTGCACGAATTGCTACGACGAGTGATAACAGCTCTGCTCGCAGCCTCCTCTCTCCACATTGCTGGATGAGGTTGCTCTGTAAAGCAGAAGGCTCGTCTTGCCCACTGTCACCTGGGTTTTCTATGTCATTTTCGGTTGCTTTAATGCAAGAGAAGGCACGCTCCCAACACCCGGGTGTCGTTGTATTATTTGCTTCTGCTTGTATGGGAAGCAATTCTGCGAGTACCTGAAATGATATACACACATATTAGTTTAGCTAAAAAAAGTTGATTGCCAAAAACCTGTGGCACGCAGTGGGTGCTACAAGTAATTTGGTTACTTTAATTAATTAGAGACAATGGACAACATTATTGTCATATATGCATTGAGGCATACCTGCCGTAAGGTTGGTTCCTTGTTGTAGTCTCTTAAATGCTTCAAGATGATTGCTGCGCTAATACGACAGCCAATGTTTATCTCAATTTGCACAGGGTTATCTGTTGCACTTATTTCACAGCTGATGGTCTTATTTTTGGAGTCAAGCAATTGAGTAAGATGATGAACAACAACATCGTCGCATCCTGTGAAATTCTTGATAGCCTCTGGATCACCGGACAGCATGGCCAATGCTTCACCAGCCTTTGCTTTAAGCCGGCTTGCAGTTTCCTTTGCTTCTTTCATCCTCTTTTCTCTTGCTTCTGCAGCCTGCCTGTACATCTCCCCTTTTGTTTGTGCTCCACTCAATGTTCTAACAAGATCGTTTATGCATGTTCCTTTTGGGGTTCTCGGTAGTGTCTTTTGTTGGCTTGTAGTTGGTTTGTCGATCTTCCTTTTCTCATCTTTCAAATAATCTTCCATCCAATTGGTAGTAATGAAGATGTGTAGCACCCTCTTAATAAGTTTTTCTCTTCTCTTTATAGAAGAAGTACTTGCTGGATGATGCAAGGCTAACTGTGTTAGAACCTCTATAACTCTCATCTGTAGCTCTATCACACTGTTGTTTCTATCTGTATCCATCTCCAGAACGGCCTCCAGGTTTTTTATTGCATCAGTATCATCTGCAATTAGGCTGCGCATCGCTTCACCGGTGCTTCCTGAAGAACACATGAGCCGGCCCACCACTGCCAGTGATACGTCAACTACCTTTGTCCATACAGTGTTGCTCTTGATATCTTGTACTAATTTATTGGAGTTGACAGGCGCAATTATTTTTGAAATAAGATCCTTGGTGTTGTATATCAGTGTGCAGTTATGTCTGTCGTGAGACAAATTCTTTAGAATTCTCAAGCCTGGCAAGACCAGATCCTCATAGGTTCCTATATCATTCTCCCTCTGCTTGCTGTCTTGCCCTAGGGTACCTCCATTCTTCATAGCATCATAGATCATGTGAAGCTGTTCTAGAAAGATGGCTATTAAACGACTACTGATTGCATCTGGAACCTTCTGGTTACCATCTTTATCTTTCTGCTGGTTACCAGCTATTTTTCTGTTTTGGAGTTCTGTCCATTTCCTCTGTTTGCTGCGGTCAACTTCAGATGTCCAATGGAGAGCTTCTTGATCAGCATTGTTATGACAGGAGGTGTCAAAGAGGGAGGATATGCATTCCAGTGCTCCTGGAAAGTGAGCAAGGTTGAGGTCACCAGCGAGATGCTCCACAATCCTCGCTGCAAGCCATCTCATCTCTTTCTCAGCTGGGCTTCTCCAAGCAAGGGTTCCGATCAGCTTCTGAATTCTTTGTCTTGGTGACCTATTCAGCAGCCATGCTATTTGTACCGGTGTATCAAGATCAATCAACATGGTTAGTACCCTTCCTCCAGCAGCATAGTCCTCCGCTAATTGGGAATCCAGCATGTCAGCACCATATGTGATCAAATTCCAGCTCGTTGTGGATGCGGGGTTGTTTATGCACATCTGCTTGGTTTTCTGCAAGTATGCACCAAGTACTTCGGAGCTGAAACCATGTTGTTGGCAAAGAATATCCACGAAGCTTCTGTCAGCAATCCCTTCAACTATCGTACACAATAAGCATATTGCACTCTGAGCAAGAGATACACAATAGAATAAGGTCAGCGCGGGCTTCAGATTTGCTTTACTTGCATCTCCGTCGGTGATGCCATAGTCTTGCTTTTGTACACGAAAACCCGCTAGCAAGCAACACAAAATTGGCCCAGACTGCGCAAAGTACACCACAGGTCCAAATATCACGACCAAAGTGAGATCTATTATTCTCGATCGGATTATATGTATTTCTCTCTTCAGGCATTGTACCGTAGTCAACTTGGTACGTTGATCATGATTCTTTTCTCCCCAAGATGTAACGTTAGATATAAGAGAAAGAATCCAATCCCGAAAGAATTCCAAGCGAGCATCTCCCATCGTGTCGGATAGCCTGAGTTAGTTCCAAGTAGAGCAGGACACGAGGTCAACAGAAAAATTTAGAATGTCATCAAACAAAAAGAACAAATTATCCAATTTTGGGCAAAGCTATGAAGGTTACATCTCTTTTTGAAAAGCGGCCTAACGGCAAAAGTTAATTGCTTGGAATTTCATGCTTGAGAAGCTAGCTTTGGTCAATCCTAATGATGACAGGAGCGTCTTCAGACGGGATGTTCTTAGTTAAAGTCTTAGTCACGTTTGGTTTCAGAAATCGTAGTAAACACATTTGGAAATTGCATGCGTTGATAACACTAACACTATCTATACCTTTCTCAGGAATTTTGCATACAAGAGAGAGCTGAATATAATTACTAACCCGGCAGCCTGCACGAATGCAATCATGGTCAGATACCAGAAATCTATCTTCCTCAGATCGGAGACGAAGCCGCCAAGAAGGACCACGGTGGCCCACAAGAGAGCCAGCGCACCCACGCCTTTCATGCCCATTCGGATGTACGCCATGACGACTGCATACTTGTTGATGATCCTTACTTCTGGCCGCCGTTGAAGCTCCTCCTCCAATGAAGCGTCAAGCTCATCTCTCAAGCCCTGGAGCTGCCGCTTCTCTTTCCGGTTCCTAGGTGCTCCAGGGCCGCTCCGCCCTATTCGGAAAAGCACTTCCATTGTGCTATGCTAATGGTGGGTGGAGAGGCTGATGATCCCTGGTTTCTCTTCGGTTTGCAAGTCAACAATCTATGGGATCACCTTAGATATTGTTTGGCTCATCTGGCGATCATGGTAAAACCATGAACTGGAAAAGGGTATCATTAACATGGGGAACCGCGAGCTCGCAAAAGTTATACTCCGATCTAGATGTATGAGACAGATGACAAGAAGCTAGCATTAGTTTTTGACTGGGTGCAGTTGCTCTTGGCGCTGGGTCGATGATAATAATCTTAGTTTTGTCAGGTAGTTGGCCACTTGCCTTGTGACCCGGCCGCTCCCGTGTTGATCAGCTTGGGCAACCCGCGCTGAAAAACAATTCGAACTTGCACCAATGATTTGGTGCTGAGTTTTTGTCAGGAAACCCTCTGCATATGTGGAATCACACTACAGCACGCTATGTACAACTCCCAAACTCAGCAGCACATAGTTCTACAAATTCAGTCTTACACGTGTTGGAGTTGAAACT
>NC_057797.1:763527860-763528449 GCF_018294505.1 Triticum aestivum | reverse complement strand
AAAGGGGCACTTACCGGCTGCATAGATGAGCAGCCTCGCCCACACCTCCTTCAAATCCTTGAGGGTTTCCACGGAAGCAGGTGTGTCTCTGAAGGGAGAGCTGCCTACCAGTACAGTATTTGCATATTTCTCTAACACTTCTGCCTTTGTCAAGTTGTTATGATTGTCTCTGACCCATTCCGAGAAGAGGGGCTCAAAATCTCGAGCAACACTGCTTACCGGCAACATTGAAGGGCAAACTGACATAAGGTACATGAGGTAATTTGATAGCTTCCTGCATTCTGCCACAAGTAATGACATCTCGCCAACAACGCCACCCCCTCCCAATGAGTATGTGCTTAAATGCAACTCAGTCCATATATGTAGACGGAAAATAGTATGCTCAAAGGGTAGATTTAGCAAATCTTTCAGCTCCTGGCCAAGATTTAACTGCCGGGATCTCCCCTCAGAATGATTTGGCTCAGTGCCAAACAATCCCACGATATAGAGGACAATCACCTTGTCCTCCACGTGCTTGATATGCCAAAAGTTTTTCCAGTGCTTCTCCAAACCCAATGCTTCGTAGACCTCGGAGATGAACTTTGACATG
>NC_057797.1:763524595-763525573 GCF_018294505.1 Triticum aestivum | reverse complement strand
CGACGCATTTTGCGTCAAACAGCGAAGCGACGCACGCACGGACCGCCCTGACTGGCCGGCCCAAATAGAACCCCCGGACTGGGCCGGTCCATGAAAGTTTCTGTAGTAGAGACCGCATGACAAGAGTACGCGTCAGCGATCTAATGTGGGAGCTCCTACTCGACGCATTTTGCGTCAAACAGCGAAGCGACGCACGCACGGACCGCCCTGACTGGCCGGCCCAAATAGAACCCCCGGACTGGGCCGGTCCATGAAAGTTTCTGTAGTAGAGACCGCATGACAAGAGTACGCGTCAGCGATCTAATGTGCGAGCTAATGTGCGAGCTCCTACTCGACGCATTTTGCGTCAAACAGCGAAATGACGCACGCACGGACCGCCCCGACTGGCCGGCCCCGACTGGCTGGCCCAAATAGAGGGCGCTGTAGTGAGCGCACTGATGTTTTTTTCAAAAAGGACATGCGCGCAGAGTCTTCTCTGTCACAAGGATTCGAACTCAGCACCTCCTCCTACGGTCGCAGAGCGACTAACCAATTGACCTAACAAGTGCTTGCGAAAAAATGGGAGCGTGGCAGTATAAACACTAACACCAAGGCAGAACCCGGACAGCTTTTTTTTATATTGTTCGAACTTTCCTCGGAAATTGTTATTTTTTGTAGCAACGCACAAAGTTTGAATAAAGAAGACCAAATTTTGAAAAACTCGGACAAATTCCAAAAAATAAAATAAAAGCGTGAACATATTTCGACAAAACAAATTTTGGAATTCTTGAACATTTACTGAAATAGCAAACATTTATTGACTTTTTAGAACAAAAAATTGAATAATGGGAACAATGTTTGTAAAGCGCAAAGATATTTTGAAATTCCCGAACATTTTTTTAAAAGCTTGAACAATTATCGAATTTTGAGAACAAAATTTGAAAATGTGTCCATGTTTTGAATTGTTAAATAATTTTTTAAAAGCATGATCTTTTTTTT
>NC_057797.1:763523492-763524585 GCF_018294505.1 Triticum aestivum | reverse complement strand
CGAATAGCATGAAGAGTTGCAGTACAAGGCTGATGAGTACCATTATCTGAACGTCCTGTTCATTCCATATTCTTGTCCAATAACTTGGTCCTTTCGTTGATTCCGTAGTATTGGCTCCTGTGCAATTATGCTCCAATTATAACACAATATCATGCCTATATAATAGGAAAATTCACTGTGACAGAAAAAATAGAGACGTCCGTATAGCATGCATTCTTTTTTTGACAGCTGAACAGTAGGCGAGTCCCTACTAGAAAATTCCATTAAATATAAGTTACAGATCACGCGAAGTATCTGCTCGCATACTCATATGCTCCTTGATGAACTGTAAGTTCAAAAAATGGTAGAAAAGTTCAAAACATTATGAAAAAATTTATCGCAAACACTAAGGAATTTCTAGTGTGTCTGCAAAGTTTCATCATGAAATCACATTTTTGGAATTCGTCGCAAAAAAAAGACAATGCTCTGAAAATGGTACGTTCGAACATTTTTGAGCTCTGATTTTATTTGATTTTGCCGGGACTTCTACGAATGTGATTCTGTGATGAAATTTTGCAAGCACTTCAAACATTTCCTAAATTTTGTCCACAAGCTTGGCGTTTTCTTTGGTTCCATAGTACTGTTTCCTGTCTTGACTTGGGCACCTGCATGCAATTAAAGTCCCAATAAAACATATAAAAGGGCAGTATAGACTTTTCACATGGTATTCCTACCTTGTATGTATGATGCCCTACGTACCCCCGGACTGGGCCGGTCCATGAAAGTTTCCGTAGTAGAGACCGCATGACAAGAGTACGCGTCAGCGATCTAATGTGGGAGCTCCTACTCGACGCATTTTGCGTCAAACAGCGAAGCGAAGCACGCACGGACCGCCCCGACTGGCCGGCCCAAATAGAACCCCCGGACTAGGCCGGTCCATGAAAGTTTCCGTAGTAGAAACCGCATGACAAGAGTACGCGTCAGCGATCTAATGTGGGAGCTCCTACTCGACGCATTTTGCGTCAAACAGCAAAGCGACGCACGCACGGACCGCCCCGACTGGCCGGCCCAAATAGAACCCCCGGACTGGGCCGGTCCATGAAAGTTTCTGTAG
>NC_057797.1:763481096-763523120 GCF_018294505.1 Triticum aestivum | reverse complement strand
TTTTTTTTGAAATTTCAGAGCATTTTTTGAAAACACGAACAATATTTGGATTTGTGAGACAATTTTTAATATTCTGAATAGTTTTCTATATTGGTAACATTTCTTGAATTGTTGAACAGTTTTTCAGAAGCATGAACAATTTTTGATATTGCCAAACATCATTTGAAAACAGGAACATATTTTCATATTCTGAACAGTTTAAAAAACACGAACATTTTTTAAATTTCCGAACATTTCTTGAATTTATGAAAAAAAACAGAAAACATCATAATTTTTGAAAATTTGAAAACAATTTGCAGAACACGAACATTTTTTGAAACTTTCATGTATTTCTAGAAATTATGAAACAAATTTTAGAAAATAAGAACATTTTTTGAAAAAATAGGAACATTTCTTTGCTTTTTCAGAAAATCCTAAACATTTTGTAGAAGTGCGAACTTGTGTTGAAAAAGAAACAAAAAAAGAAAAAAGAAAAAGAAAGGAAAAGGAAAAGAAACAGAAACAGAAAAGAAACAGAAAAGTGAAAAACCGGAAAACTGATAAAAGAAACGAAAACCCGGTTCAGGGAACCTTCTAGAAGGTTCACAAAACCGGATTGGGCAGTTCCTAACGTATCTACGTAAGTGGGCCGGCCCAAGCAGCGTCGCTCCGTCGTTCCCTGTGCGAAGCGGTGGCATTTTGCCGCAATGAGTGGCCAATAGGAAATTCCATCTAATGTGTATAGAGGAATAAAAAGCGACCACACAATGATTCGAACTCTGCACCTCTAGCCCAGAAAGGATGGTGGCGAACCAGTACACGTGAGAAACTTTGATGACAAAAACTGAGCGCGCCCGTTAAAAACTACTCCTACTATACAGAATCTGGGCAGTTTTTGGATCTCTTTCTCATTTCTTGGAAATTGTGAAAAATCTTAACAACGCAAGTAATGTCTGAAAATCCGACAGTTGTTTGAACCACTCTAAAAACTTTCAAAACTCATTATTTTTAATAAAAGTGCCTTTTTGACATATTTTTTTAGACCCTGAACATTTTCTGAAAAATTCAAAATTTTTGGAACTTAGAGAACAAAACCTGTTAAAAGGAACATTTCCGAAATTTTGATTTTTCTTCAATAGAGCGATCAGTTTTTGAAATTCCCAAAAAGAACTAGTTTTGAGAAAGTATGAAAACAGGACATTTTTTCATAGTGTGAACAGTTTTCAGAAAACAATCTGAAGAAATGGCCGGCCCAAACAGTTTTCATAGTGTGACGCTATCTGCAGAAATGGCCGGCCCAAACACGTCTCTCGGCTGCTCGCCTTATACCAAACAGCGGCAATCTGAATTTTTTTGCTGCCTTTCTACAATTTTTTCTTTTTTCTTCTCTTATTCTCTGATTTTCTACTTTTTTTGGTTTTCCTTCTCTTTTCTTTGTTAAATTTTTTTGGAATTTCATTATTATTTTTGGAATCTTAAAAAACAATATTGTTTGGAATACCAAAATAGCACTTTTAATTAACTATTTTAAATTGATTTTAAATTTCTTATTTCCTTCAAATATTTATTAAATGATTAAAAAAACATATTCTCCACGAGATTATATTACCAATTCAACTCACCATGCCAAGTTGTTTGAGTTTTCTATAGTTCTTGCATTTTATAGAGTTTTCTTGATGAAAATTCACGGATAAATGGCCGAACGTGACACAACTTACAAACGGTGTCAGAACTCGTTCAAACATGGCATAGGTGCCTACCACGGGCGTAAACACCTGCTGTCAAAATTTAGGAACATTTGAAGAATGTCCAAAACAAGACCATGTTCAACAGAGGGTGGTTGAGTAGGCCCGGAAGATTCTTTGTGAGAGCATGCTTGTTTCTTGACATCCTTGAAATGAACCCAATTTTTTCATGTCCTTGTATGACCAATTCAAGGCATCATGTCAAGTTGTTTTGGTTTTCGACATTTTTTGCATTTTTCGGAGTTCTCTTAGTTAGAAAAGACCGATAAATGACCGGATGTGTCGCAACTTGCATAAAGTGATGAAAGTCGTTCAACCTTGCATGCATGCCTACCGTGGGCATCCCACCTTCTTGCAAAAAGTTGGGTCATTTTAAGATGTCCAAAAATAGACGATATTAAACGAAGGGTGTTCGGGTTCATTTGAAAGCACGTTTTTTCGACGACCGTCAAATGGTCCAAATGCTTTCCACCAGCTTCTATGACCAACAATGCATCATGCCAAGTTGTTTGGATTTTTGACAAGTTTTGCATTTTCGGGAGTTTTCTTGGTGACAAGGGCTGATAAATGGCCATAAGTGTCGCAACATGCATGTAAACGCGTTGGAACTTATTAATACCTGACATGAATGGCTCATATGTCTGTGGTAGGCTGCTTCAAGAAGTTGGGGGCATTTATCCATAATCCCAAAAAAACACCATTTGAAAAGAGTGTGCCACACAAGGCCTCCCTGAGCATGTTGTTTTTCCTAATTGATTGCTTCTGTTACAGTTTTGCCATTATTAATCAATATGAAGATTTTCTTATGTCGTAACCATTTATTGAAATTTCTTGAAAATTTTGAAATTTCAAATTGTATATGAAAAAATTACAAACTTGAACACCTTTTCCAAAATTGTAAAAAAGTCCCAACAATTGATGAAAATTGTAAACCATGTAATTTTACTTAAAATTCATCATTTTTTAAATTAAATGCAAGCATTTCCAAAATTTGTGAACTAAAAATTCAAAACTGGACATGTTGTGAAATTCCATAGCATATTCTGTAATTGTAAACCATATTTTGAAAAAAGGACCTGGTATTCTAAACAAAATTTCAAATGTTTGAAGAGGTTCCAAAAATAAGAATAAAGATCAAGAAGGAGAAAAATGAATTAACGAAAAAGAGAAGAAGAACCAGAAAATAGAGAACAAAAAATAGCTTATGCCCTACAAAATAAAAACATGTATTCAGAAAACGTTTGTAATTTGAAAAAAGTTTGTAGTTTCAATGCTCGAAAATTTGAAAAAATGTTTGTGTTTGTCAGTACACGACACATCTTCCATGGACTTGCTGGGATCGAGTCCTTGCGGTCGCCCATTTCCTTTTGCTTTTATTTAAATGCGAATAGCCCACCGGACGGAAAAAATCTACTAAAAGTTAATGTGCGATAGTAGGAGCTAGATCCTTACCCTCGTGGCCTTTACTGGCACAAACAGCAGATACGCCAGATCATCTGAACAGTAATAGTTTGCATAGGTATATTATATGATCATTTGGACAGATCAAATTCAAATATTTTAAAAACAAAATTTTCCGGTAGCGTATTTTCTCGGGGGTAACGGTAAATTTGGTTTGACCGGTTTCCGAAAAAATCGTCCAAGGAAAAACAACCAATTTACAGTACGTCAATTCTATTTGATGTTATATGGCGCCGCATACGTGTCACCAAGTTTAGTTTGTCCCAGTGGCTAGCGTCGTGTTTACCAGCGGTCAAGGTTATGGGTTCCATCCCTAGTAGCCTGCGTTGTTTTTTGATTTTCGATACCCCGCTACAGGATACACTCACTAATGGGCCGGCCCATGGCGCAGTTTCTCAGGCTGTCTTTAATTTTATAGCCCTTTATTACGAAGGGGTGTCAACACATCTCCTTCGTTGATGTGTTTAGGGGGTTGTATCGAAGCGGAAGTGCCCAATATAATAGTCAGTGCGACAACGAAATATTAATCTTGCATGCATTCTCAAGAGACCTCTAATATTTTTTACCAGATGAATAGCACACGCAGCCGAAGTTTATTAACTGTAGATATTGCTAAATGTAGAGTCAGATTCTATGAAAAATGGAAGTTCTATAATCAACCTCATTGCTTTCACACGTTCTTACATTCAATGCAACTCTTTGTATAGACACAGTTTAAGAGTTAGTACTACTTTCTGTATTGAATCTAGATGACATGGACGAGTAAATCTTAGTTCTTTTAAGTAATCGAGATTAAATTATGTACCGTACATATATGTTACTCGAGCTCACATCACCACTCTTTATCACAGAAATATGCAACTGTTTGATTGTTAACTCGGATCATGTTGTGTGGATATGTGGTCTCGACTACGTTGGACCGAGGGTCGAAGGCCAGTCGGCTGGGCCAGCTCCTGCTGTGTGTATGACAACTGCTACCAGCAAACACAGAGGAGGACATGGTGGCACATGGGCTAGCCCTTTTTTTTTGCGGGAAAGGCACATGGGCTAGCCTAAATGCCAAGAAATCAGTAACCGGGTGTTTTGTGTTTGAATAGATGAAGCAACGAGGGACATTCTAATTATCAGTTTTGCTAAATCTCAACTGACTTAGACTTGGTTAATTTCAGTCAATGCCTTTTTTGCTAAATTTCAATCAAACTAGACTAGTTAAATCTCAGTCGATGAAGCAGCCAGACCTTACATGGAGATCCATGCTCATCTCGTGTCCTTTTAGTTTTTATTTGCTTATTTTGTATCTGTTTGATTGATTTTATATTTTTATATGTTTTGCAGCTTTTAGTTTTGTCTTTTCCCATGTCAATACATTTGCATGTCAGCCGGTTACGGCAACTTGAGTTGCACGGATGCGCAACTACAGTTGCATGCACACCGATAGCACACAATTATAGTTACATGCCCGTCGGTCAGGCCCAACTGCACTCGCACGCCTGCAGACCGCACGCAACTGCATGTACATTGGTCGTGCGCAACCGCATATTTACCGAGCATTTTCTAAAAACACAATGTACTTTTCTTATGTATGTTAAACATTTTCTAAATACACTAAATTTTAATAAAACAGGACGTCCATTTTCAGAATACGTGAAATATGTGGTCAACAATTTTAGACACTGCAAACATTTTTAAACACAATGTGAAAAAGAAAAAAAATGAAAGAAAATTTAAAAAGGAAAACTAAGAGGAGAAGGAAATTCCATGATACACAATTAATATATTTTTTAAATACATGAAGAACATTTTTTAAACACACAATGAACATTTTTTAATTTTTCGCTGAACATTTTTTGAAATACTCACTGAACAGTTTTAAATGAAAGATGAACCTTTTCTGAAAAATGATGAACTTTTTAAAGAAGGATGAACAATAGTTTTGAATGAGCGACGAACTTTTTTCAAAACACGATGACCATTTTCAATAGTTGATCTTTTAAATACATGATGAACAATTTTTGCCCGTCCTGGCTTTTATCACCATACATTTGACTTGAGAGTGTAGGTTGCGAGCATCAATTGAGAAAAGAGGCCGGTGTGTAGCCACATTTTCAGAAGCACGAAAGAAAATGCTTGACAATGGAAACCAAAATATAGAGAAGCATCACGGTTGAACAAGACTTTGATCATACCGAGATTTATAGTAGCACGGAGCACGTTCTCAACAGGACCGAACCTCCTCATTTGAGCGGCTACAATAGCAAAAAGAGTAGAACAGAACATCTCAACTGACATGGATATATCCATCAATGAAGTTACAGAATAAGCACTATTGGACTGAAATTAAGGAAAGGAGAGCACAAAGAGCAATTCTACTAAATACAGTTTTAAAGGGCCCATTAAAACCATTTTAAACTTTTAGGAGCCCTGCCGTTTTTCAGATTCTCTAGAAACTGCACCCTTTACAATTTTCCTCCCCTGTTTCTCGTATGGATATATGGACTACGTTTCATCTCCAATTTCACACTGACTATGTTTTGACATCATACAATTTAACAACATTTAAAATGCATCATTTCTAAACTGCCAGACTGAAATTCAAATATAAACATAGCATAGACAAGGTTCAAATGCTTGCAATGATACAACATCTAGCTAAATATAGATATGGTCCAAATGCGAGATAAACTAAGATTATAATTTAAATATGATGTAATTAATTGAATGGCATAACATGGCTCGTGACCGTCATTGGAGGAATCCAAAGATATATCCATAACGACGGGAACAACATCCAAGCAACGGCCTGGACGACGGAAGCGTTCATTGCTGCCTTCAGCATCCTCCCCCGCTCGACCGCGACGACGCAAGCACCGGCAACCGCCTTGAGCATCCGCTGCTCTTCAGCCAGATGGTAGTGGCCTCAACGGTGTGGCAGTGTCTATTGCTGCCTTCAGCCCCATCTCCTCTTCGATGCTGGCGACAACCTCATTGTCCTTGGTCTCCATGAGATGGTCCGAATAAATCTGGTAGAGCCCCGAGGAGTGGAGGTGGATGCAGTGGACGGGCATGTGCGGTATCAGGAGGAAGCGACCAGGATGGGGAACAGGCGAGGAGGTCCCCTCCGGCGCCAGACGAAATCAACAGCTAGAGAAAGTTACAGTGCCAGTTTCTTTCGCGCCATCAACCTAGCCAACCTAGCAGCCTCCCATGCCACGCAGGCAAACAGCCTGCTAAAACCACTCTAATACTAGCCACGGTGGAGAGTAACATATACTAGTAACATACACATAGGAAGCGGATTAGGAGCACTCGGGTGCTCCACACCCCTATATTTAAAAATAATTTAATAATTAATTAAAAACGTCAAAAAAATCCTGGATATATTTTTGAATCAAATATGACTAGGTATTGTACTCATATAAAAAGTTTGGCCAAGGAATGATTCTCGTTAACATCAGGGCAAAAAAGATAAATTTATGACGACAATATAGCATGAATAGTACTTGTATCTAGCATTTTTCCAGAAATCTTTAACCCCGGATACAATAAAAGTCATTCCCTGTTTAATCTTTTTGTACGAGTGCAATACTTGGTCATGTTTGATTCCATAAAAAGTTTCAGGATTTTTTGACTTTTTTTGAATTACTAAATTATTTTTGAATATAGGGGGGCGTAGCACCCGAGAGCTCCTATGCATTTTCGCATACAGATATCCCTAGACTATGTTACTACCTTCATAGTGGGTACGAACATAAGTGTGGTGTCATGCAAAGGTCCATTTATTGGGTTATAGACTCATATTGCATTGAGACATGTGATGTTACAGTAGTAGCTAAGTTGCTGAAACTACCTCTATCCTCATTAATTCATTGCCACATAAGCAAATTTGCTGAGTTGGACTCGATGTTACTGCTGAAATTACTCCCACTATGACTAGTCTAAGGGCATGTACATCAGTTAAGACGCCTGTTGTCTGTAGCAATCCTCCACATCACCAGTAGACAGTGGTAAAAACACCTCATACAATAGACCGTCCTTTCTTACTATATGTAAAACCCTAAAATTAGGAAAATATGTTAATTAGTCTACAAAGCATCTCATCCATCTCCGGCCGACCCCACCGCTATTACTGTCTACAAAAGGGACAGTTGCCGTTTTTGCAGACATACAACACTAGAAAGGCCGTCACCGTCCGTAGCGAGCAATTTTCAAGCACTACAGATCGTTGTTAATTCTACCGATGGGCTCTTTCTCTCTCCTCCACGTCATCTAAAATCCTAGCTATAACCCATTCTAGATAGCTGATCGTACATCGTTGTACATGCCCTAATCAGGTTTAGGGGGCGTTTAAATGGTATTGTGAAGGTTAGGGGGTTAAGTAATTGGTTTTGGACTTAACCCCGGGGGTTATATGGACGAGTCTTTTGTCTACTTACCTGAACCGAGCTAGCTATTACGTGCTGTTCTATTAGAACAGAGAACACACGCATCGACAGTCTTCGTTTCTTCCTCAACCCCCTCTGTTCAGGCCGCCCTCCCAAAGTAGAGCTAGTGCCGTCTGCCGAGCAAGGCTCGAGCTTGATGCATGCTATTCCCCTAATTTCTCCGTCGATTAAAGCCCTAATGCTCTGATTTTGGGCTCTTACTTTTGGATTGCTGGTCTGCTAGCTCTCCTTCGCCTCCTTTTTTGAGCCGGCCGTGGTCGCAGCTACGCTGCTGGATCGCGCATAGGAACTAGAGTACACGGCCGTTCGCTGCTCCGGTATCCACTGCAGGTTGGTGCGACCTCATGTGCTTTCCCTATTATATTTCCATTACCCAACAGTGCTATCTACTGCCATCTTTCATGTTGACTGTTCTTGCCACTGCTCCTATTGGTCAACTGATTCGTTCTTAGTTACAGTTGATAATAGTGCTAAGAAATGGCATAAAAATATACATGTGCGTTTCCTGTGGTTGAGAGAGATGGAAGTGTGGATTCACCTTGCTGGCCAGGAGCTGGCTGCTGCAGATTTACTCGATGGTGGTCATTTGCAGCTTGCAGGGGCTCCTCTTGTTAGCTTCACTCCCTTGGACCTTGGTCAGTTCGCCTAATACCTCATGGCTTCTCTCCTCTCTCTCCGTCTTGATCTTGCTTGGAGGTCGACATCTTCTGAATGTTTCTAGGTTTCTGTTATTTAAGAAGGTGGTGACTCTGGACTGGAGGAACTTGGTTTGGGTATTTGGTAGGGGACTGAATCCAAGACGAGTAGAGTGCTTGCTCTCCTGCCTTTTATCGGTGGGTTCCATCTTATAATATGGGTCCCCTTTTTCCGCGATGTGCGAGGGCCCAGGGTCATCTGCCAGCATCACGAGAGAACGCCAACTTTCTGCCAGCATCATCTGCACGTCGTTGTTGTTTTGTGGAGGCCGACCTCGACAGATATTCCTAGGCTCCTAGCATTTGCGCATCAGTATCGTGATATATCTACAACCAGAATGTCTTAACTTTGATCTCACATATATCCACGGACGGGTCCACGGATAGCGCCTGGTCACCCCCCATTTGGCCACATCTACAGCCGTTCCCCTCATATCTAAACACCCAAAATCATGCAATGCAACCCCATGCAACGTGATCAAAAGCACGTAGATAATTTGAAATAGATCATAGATTGGACATATAAAGTTGAATTTACCACCGGACATAGCATATGAGGTTCACAAACGATTGGACATGGCAAGTTTAACCGGACATAGCATAACATATTCACAAAAGTTCATCCTACGATAGAATAAAATGTAGAGGAGGGCGCGCCGGACTTCACTACTTCCTCGCCGGTCGCTTTCCCTTGGGGTCTATGGAGTGGCGTTTGTAGTCTTTGGCGTCGTCTATGGTTGTCCCGCTGTCCGACGAGGAGTGGAGTGGACTAGCATATGTATTTCCGCATGTACTCTGTAACTAATGTAAGACTGAGTCTAGCCACGTCTGGCCTGCGTGCCACCATTGTAGGAACGTTGGGCAGTCTCTCTTTGTATATATGTTGTAATCTGTAACACCGGTAATCAATCAATCAATCAAAGAAGATAGTTTCTAACTTGGTATCAGATATCCAGGTCTATGGCCGCGGACGACTCCCCCTCCTCCGCCGTCCTCACCTCCGGCACCTCGCCGCCCTCTCTCTCCTCCACGGCGCCTGCCACCCCCAGCGCCTCGGCTTCCTCCATGGTGACCTTGCCGCCCTTCGTCTTCGGCACCAGCCCCTCCCTCTTCCACGGCACCACCGGCTCCTCTGCATCACAATTCGCCCCCATCTTCACCTCGGCTCCACCGGCGCCGCCACCCCCGGCTCCCCGCCACCCCATCTTCCAAGACCACATAACCAACCACATCAAGTTCCTCCTCAATCCCGCGGACCACAACTATCACAAATGGAAGTCCTTCTTCCTCATGGTCCTGGTTCGCTATGGCGTTCTCTTCCTCATCGAGCACCCGCTCCCTCCCAATGCCAATGCCTCCTACCATGAGCTTGATGCCCATGTCGCCGTTTGGATCTACGCTACTCTTGCGGATCCCATGGTCGAGCACGTCGTCGGCGCCACCACCACCTACGCCCTCTGGAAGAAGATCCGCGATTTCTTTCTCGCCAATCGAGCTGCCCGGTTCATGATCCTCAACCGGCAGTATCGTAATCTCAAGCAGGGTGACCTCCCCGTGGCCAAGTATGCGCGCCGCATGAAGCTCCTCACCGACGGCCTCGCGGACATCAACCACGCCGTCACGGAAATTGACCTCACCACCCAGTTTCTCCACGGCCTCGACAAGCGGCTTGACACCATCTGAGTTGTCCTTGGTGACCACCAGGGCCTCCCGTTCGACACCGTCCTCTCACGGGTGGTCCTGGCTGAGGAGTCCCAGGCGCAACGCGCCGCCGAAGAGAGCGCCTCCGCCTTCGCTCTTTCCGGCGGCGACCGCGGCTCCACCAGCAGATCTGGCACCGTCCCATGCGGCTCTGCTGATCGCGGCCCGGGCAGCTCCTCCTTCGAAAGGCCGCCCTCCGCCCGCGCCCAGGCCCCTCCTCCCCAGCAGCCGTCCTCTGATCGCGGTCGCGGTGACCGTGGTCGCGGACGCGGGCGTGGTCGCGGACGCGGGCGTGGTCGCGGCCGTGGGCGCTGTGACTCCTCTGGGCGCGGCCAACCGGCGCCCATGTTCTCGCCGTTCACCGGGTATTTCGCCCCGTATGGCATGGCCCTCCCACCGCCGCGCTCTGGTTGGGTCCCTCCCAATGCCGCCGGCGTCCTTGGGCCCCGTCTGGGCGCTCATGCTCATGCCTACACCATGTACCAGCCGACGCCTCCACCGCCGCACTACCCACCCTAGCAACCCTCGTGGGAGCACCTCGCCATGTTGAACGCCGCCTACAGCAACTCCGGCTTCCCCACCAATCCTACCCCCGAGTGGTATATGGACAGTGGTGCCTCCTCGCACGTCACCGGCAACCAAGGTACCTTGACCACGTCTCGTTCTTCTTTAAAGCTTGTACCTTCTTCTATTCTTCTCGGCAATGGGAAACATCTTCCCGTCACGGCCACCGGTTTCACCACTCTCCCCCCTCACGATTTTTGTCTCACCGATATTCTTGTCTCCCCCACTGTTGTTACTAGCCTTATCTCCGTTCGCAAGTTCACTACTGACAACTCTTGCTCTGTCGAATTTTTTCCTTGTGGTTTTCTTGTGAAGGACCTATGCACCCGGAAGGTTCTCATGATCTCCGCTAGCACCGGTGATCTCTACCCCTTCCTTGGCAACACTCTGGCGCGGGCGACAACCTTTCTTGCTGCTTCCGCGGACGTGTGGCACCGTCGACTTGGGCATCCCGGCGCTCAAAGCTTCTCTTCCATCACCCATAATTTTCTTATTGAATGTAATAAAGAGCCACACACTCCTTGTAGTGCTTGTCAATTAGGACAGCAACCCCGCCTCCCCTTTCCTTCATCTACCAGTAGAACTTTTCCTCCTTTTGATTTAATCCATTGTGATTTATGGACCTCGCCGGTTGTAAGCTTTTCGGGTTTTCAATACTATCTCGTTGTGCTAGATGATTACAGACATTACTCATGGACTTTTCCCTTGCATCACAAATCCGACACGTCCACCGTTATCCAACGTTTATTCACATTCGTCTACACGTAACTCATGGACTTTTCCCTTGCATCACAAATCCGACACGTCCACCATTATCCAACGTTTATTCACATTCGTCTACACAATTCCATGTGATCATCAAAAGCATGCAATGTGACAACGGCGGCGAATTCATCAACGCATCCCTACGATCGTTCTTTTCCTCCAACGGCATCACCTACCGCTTCTCCTGCCCTCACACCTCTCCCCAAAACGGTAAGGCCAAGCGTCTCATTCGCACCACCAACGACATCGTTCGCACCCTCCTCATGCAAGCCAATCTCACTCCTCCCTTTTGGGTCGGAGCTTTGCACACGGCCACATACTTACTTAACCGGCGTCCCTCTCGTGCCATTGCATCCCACACTCCCTATTTTCTGTTGCATGGCACCCATCCAACCTATGATCATCTTTGCGTTTTTGGGTGTCTATGTTTTCCTAACTCCTATGCCACCTCCACCCACAAGCTCGCATCATGCTCCGACTTCATCACGTAACGGTTCACCATACGTGCATGCTACGGGAATCACAAACTTTAACACAAGTATTTCTCAAATTCACAACTACTCAACTAGCATGACTCTAATATCACCATCTGCATATCTCAAAACAATTATCAAGCATCAAAGTTTTCTTAGTATTCAACGCACTCAAAAGAAAGTTTTACAAATCTTGAATACCAAGCATATTAGATTTTTAAGCAAATTACCATGCTATTTAAGACTCTCAAAATAATCTAAGTGAAGTATGAGAGATCAATAGTTTCTATAAAACAAATCCACCACCGTGCTCTAAAAGATATAAGTGAAGCACTAGAGCAAAACTATATAGCTCAAAAAGATATAAGTGAAGCACAAAGAGTATTCTAACAAATTCCAAATCATGTATGGCTCTCTCAAAAGGTGTGTACAGCAAGGATGATTGTGGCAAACTAACAAATAAAGACTCAAATCATACAAGATGCTCCAAGCAAAACACATATCATGTGGTGAATAAAAATATAGCTCCAAGTAAAGTTATCGATGGAAGTAGACGTAAGAGGGGATGCCTTCCGGGGCATCCCCAAGATTTGACTTTTTGGTGTCCTAAGATTATCTTGGGGGTGCCATGGGCATCCCCAAGCTTAGGCTCTTGCCACTCCTTGTTCCATAATCCATCAAAAGATTTCACCCAAAACTTGAAAACTTCACAACACAAAACTCAACAAAAATCTCGTGAGCTCCGTTAGCGAAAGAAAACAAAAGACCACTTCAAGGTACTGTAATGAACTCATTCTTTATTTATATTGGTGTTAAACCTACTGTATTCCAACTTCTCTATGGTTTATAAACTATTTTACTAGCCATAGATTCATCAAAATAAGCAAACAACACACGAAAAACAGAATCTGTCAAAAACAGAA
Organism: Triticum aestivum; assembly: GCF_018294505.1. Taxonomy (NCBI): domain Eukaryota; kingdom Viridiplantae; phylum Streptophyta; class Magnoliopsida; order Poales; family Poaceae; genus Triticum; species Triticum aestivum. Next base: position 763,510,372 of record NC_057797.1, on the reverse strand, counting down.
CAGTCTGTAGTAATCTGTAACTAACGCAAACTTCTGGAACTCCAAAACATCTACCAAAATAGGACGACCTAGAAAATTTGTTTATTTATCAGAAGAAATTGGAATCACTATTTTATCACGTTCTGGTGATTTTTAACAATTTTTTTCGTGAACAGAAAGTTTCTGGAAATTACAGCAAGATCAAATAACTATCATCCAAGAAGATCCTATAGGTTTAACTTGGCACAAACACTAATTAAAACTTAAAAACACATCTAACCAGAGGCTAGATCAAAGATTTATTTCTAAACATAAGAAAAAGCAAAAAACTAAAAATAAAATTGGGTTGCCTCCCAACAAGCGCTATCGTTTAACGCCCCTAGCTAGGCATAAAAGCAAGGATAGATCTAGGTATTGCCATCTTTGGTAGGCAATTCTTCAATGAGACATCTATCTTCCTTAGAATTTTTTTCTTTTTAGTAATTATCAAACTTTTAGGCACAAAATCTAAAAATTCATTCGTAGCAAATTGTTCCTTAATGATAGCAAAAAGATTGGGATGAATACTTATAGATTTAAGATCCGCAGTTTCCTTACTAGAGGATTCACCCTTATTTTTATAAGCTTGGTAATTTTAGTAGGAGGACTTGGAGTATTCTTTACGAAAGAAAAAGCGGTTCCCAAGTTCGTAATGATACCCTCAAGTTTATCGATTCTAGTGGAATCTTGATTTATTCTCTCATTAACTATGGGTTCCTTCTCCTTAATATTTTTCAAAGTTACTCCTACCTTAGATCCATATTGGGTAATTTGATTGTGGATCTTTTTATCTAGATTTTCAATTAACTCAACGGTAGCAACTTTACTTTCAATAATTTCAAGTCTTTGCATTACATGCTCCAAAGTTAACATAGTCCCATTAACCAAAAGAGGTGGTGAGCCAAATAAATCTATCATAGCATTATAAGAGTCAAAAGTGTGGCTACCCAAGAAATTCCCTCCCGTAATGGTATCAAGGATATATCTATACCAAGGATTAGCACCTACATAAAAATTGCGGAGAAGAACTGAAGTAGATTGCTTCCTGGTAGATCTATTTTGAGCATTGCAAATTCTATACCAAGCATCTTTTAGATCTTCTCCCTCCCTTTGCTTAAAATTTAGAACTTCATTCTCGGGAGACAATGGAGAAGATATAAGACTAGCCATGACGACAAGAAAGCGAAAGGGGCGAAAAGAATAAGGCGAATAAAACGGCAAGCGTGAAGTGGGGGAGAGGAAAACGAGAGGCAAATGGCAAATAATGTAATGCGGGAGATAAGGGATTGTGATGGGAACTTGGTATGTTGACTTTTGCGTAGACTCCCCGGCAACGGCGCCAGAAATGGCTCGTTGACGGGAAATCAAATCTTGACTTGACCTTGTGTAAGCCTCCCCGGCAACGGCGCCAGAAATTCTTCTTGCTACCTCTTGAGCACTGCGTTGGATTTCCTTGAAGAGGAAAGGATGATGCAGCAAAGTAGCGTAAGTATTTCCCTCAGCTTTTCAGAAATAAGGTATCAATCCAGTAGGAGGCTACGCGCGAGTCCCTCGTAGCTGCACAAAGCAAATAACTCCTCGCAACCAACACGATAAGTGGTTGTCAATCCCTTCACGGTCACTTACGAGAGTGAGATCTGATAGATAATATTTTTGGTATTGTTGTGATAAAGATGCAAAGTAAAATAAAAGCAAAGTAAAAAGCAAAGGAAATAACTAAGTGTTGTAAGATTGATATGATGAAGATAGACCCGGGGGCCATAGATTTCACTAGTGGCTTCTCTCAAGAGCATAAGTATTTTACGGTGGGTGAACGAATTACTGTTGACCAATTGACAGAATTGAGCATAGTTATGAGAATATCTAGGTATGATCATGTATATAGGCATCACGTCCGAGACAAGTAGACCGACTCCTGCCTGTATCTACTACTATTACTCCACTCATCGACTGCTATACAACATGCATCTAGAGTATTAAGTTCAAGAAAACAGAGTAACGCCTTAAGCAAGATGACATGATGTAGAGGGATAAATTCATGCAATATGATAAAAAACTCATCTTGTTATCCTCGATGAAAACAATACAATACGTGCCTTGCTGCCCCTACTATCACTGGGAAAGGATGTTGGAAATATGCCCTAGAGGCAATAATAAAATGGTTATTATTATATTTCTTTGTTCATGATAATTGTCTATTGTTCATGCTATAATTGTGTTATCCGGAAATCGTAATACATGTGTGAATACATAGACCACAACACGTCCCTAGTGAGCCTCTAGTTGACTAGCTCGTTGATCAAAAGATAGTCATGGTTTCCTGACTATGGACATTGGATGTCATTGATAACGGGATCACATCATTAGGAGAATGATGTGATGGACAAGACCCAATCCTAAGCATAGCTCAAAGATCGTGTAGTTCGTTTGCTGTAGCTTTTACGAATGTCAAGTATCATTTCCTTAGACAATGACATTGTGCAACTCCCGGATACCGTAGGAATGCCTTGGGTGTGCCAAATGTCACAACGTAACTGGGTGACTATAAAGGTACACTACAGGTATCTCCGAAAGTGTTTGTTGGGTTGGCACGAATCGAGACTGGGATTTGTCACTCCGTATGACGGAGAGGTATCTCTGGGCCCACTCGATAATGCATCATCATAATGAGCTCAATGTGACCAAGTGGTTGATCACGGGATCATGCATTATGGTACGAGTAAAGTGACTTGCCGGTAACGAGATTGAACGAGGTATTGGGATACCGACGATCGAGTCTCGGGCAAGTAACGTACCGATTGACAAAGGGAATTGTATACGGATTGATTGAATCCTCGACATCGTGGTTCATCCGATGAGATCATCGAGGAGCATGTGATGGGTTTCGTAGTAATTTCAAAAAAATTCCTACGCTCATGCAAGATCATAGTGATCCATAGCAACGAGAGGGGGAGAGTGTGATCTACGTACCCTTGTAGATCGACAACGGAAGCGTTTGGTTGATGTAGTCGTACGTCTCCACGGCCTAACCGATCAGGCACCAAAACTACGGCACCTCCGAGTTCTAGCACACGTTCAGCTCGATGACGATCCCCGGACTCCGATCCAACAAAGTGTCGGGGAAGAGTTCCGTCAGCACGACGGCGTGGTGACGATCTTGATGTACTACTGCAGCAGAGCTTCGCCTATGCACCGCTACAATATTATCGAGGACTATGGTGGAAGGGGGCACCGCACACGGCTAAGAATATGATCACGTGGATCAACTTGTGTTTCTCTGGGGTGCCCCTTCCTCCGTATATAAAGGCTCAAGGGGGGGTGCAGCCGGCCTAGGAGAGGCGCGCCAGGAGGAGTCCTACTCCCCCTGGGAGTAGGATCCCCCCCCCCCAATCCTAGTTGGAATAGGATTCGCGGAGGGGGGAAAAGAGAGAGGGGGGCCGGCCCCCTCTCCTTGTCCTATTCGGACCAAGGGAGGGGAGGGGCGCGCGACCCATCTTGGGCTGCCCCTTCTCTTTTCCACTAAGGCCCACTTAGGCTCATATAGCTCCCGGGGGGTTCCGGTAACCTCCCGGCACTCCGGTAAAATCCTGATTTCACCCGGAACACTTCCGATATCCAAACATAGGCTTCCAATATATCAATCTTTATGTCTCGACCATTTCGAGACTCCTCGTCATGTCCGTGATCACATCCGGGACTCCAAACAATCTTCGGTACATCAAAATATATAAACTCATAATGAAACTGTCATCGTAACTTTAAGTGTGCGGACCCTACGGGTTCGAGAACAATGTAGACATGACCGAGACACGTCTCCAGTCAATAACCAATAGCGGAACCTGGATGCTCATATTGGCTCCTACATATTCTATGAAGATCTTTATCGGTCAGACCGCATAACAACATACGTTGTTCCCTTTGTCATCGGTATGTTACTTGCCCGAGATTCGATCGTCGGTATCTCAATACCTAGTTAATCTCGTTACCGGCAAGTCTCTTTACTCATTTCGTAATACATCATCTCGCAACTAACTCATTAGTTGCAATTCTTGCAAGGCTTATGTGATGTGCATTACCGAGAGGGCCCAGAGATACCTCTCCGACAATCGGAGTGACAAATCCTAATCTCGAAATACGCCAACCCAACATGTACCTTTGGAGACACCTGTAGAGCTCCTTTATAATCACCCAGTTACGTTGTGACGTTTGGTAGCACACAAAGTGTTCCTCCGGCAAACGGGAGTTGCATAATCTCATAGTCATAGGAACATGTATAAGTCATGAAGAAAGCAATAGCAACATACTAAATGATCGGGTGCTAAGCTAATGGAATGGGTCATGTCAATCAGATCATTCAACTAATGATGTGATCCTGTTAATCAAATGACAACTCTTTGTCCATGGTTAGGAAACATAACCATCTTTGATTAACAAGCTAGTCTAGTAGAGGCATACTAGTGACACTCTGTTTGTCTATGTATTCACACATGTATTATGTTTCCGGTTAATACAATTCTAGCATGAATAATAAACTTTTATCATGATATAAGGAAATAAATAATAACTTTATTATTGCCTCTAGGGCATATTTCCTTCAGCATGTGGGAGCCAACATGGGTATCCAAATCCCGCTGTTGGTTATTGACCGGAGAATCGTCTCGGTCATGTCTGCGTGTCTCCCGAACCCGTAGGGTCTACACACTTAAGGTTCGGTGACGCTAGGGTTGTTGAGATATTAGTATACGGTAACCCTAAAGTTGTTCGGAGTCCCGAATGAGATCCCGGACGTCACGAGGAGTTCCGGAATGGTCCGAAGGTGAAGATTTATATATAGGAAGTCAAGTTTCGGCCATCGGGAAAGTTTCGGGGGTAATCGGTATTGTACCGGGACCACCGGAAGGCTCCCGGGGGTCCACCGGGTGGGGCCACCTATCCCAGAGGGCCCCATGGGCTGAAGTGGGAGGGGAACCAGCCCCTAGTGGGCTGGTGCGCCCCCCCATGGGCCTCCCCCTGCGCCTAGGGTTGGAAACCCTAGGGGTGGGGGCGCCCCACTTGCCTTGGGGGGCAAGCCACCCCTTGGCCGCCGCCCCCTCCCCCTTGGAGATGGCATCTCCTAGGGCCGGCGCCCCCTCCTAGGGGTCCTATAAATAGTGGGGGGAGGGAGGTCAGCCGCACCCTAGCCCCTGGCCTCTCCCTCTCCCTCCCGTGACACTCCTCCATCTCCCTGTGCTTGGCGAAGCCCTGCCGAGATCGCCGTAGTTTCCACCACCACGCCGTCATGCTGCTGGATCTCCATCAACCTCTCCTTTCCCATTGCTGGATCAAGTTGGAGGAGACGTCTTCCCAACCGTACATGTGTTGAACGTAGAGGTGCCGTCCGTTCGGCGCTAGGTCATCGGTGATTTGGATCACGTCGAGTACGACTCCATCAACCCCGTTCTCTTGAACGCTTCCGCGCGCGATCTACAAGGGTATGTAGATGCACTCCTCTCTCCCTCGTTGCTAGATGACTCCATAGATTGATCTTGGTGATGCATAGAAAATTTTAAAATTCTGCTACGTTCCCCAACAGTGGCATCATTGAAGGAAATATGCCCTAGAGGCAATAATAAAGTTATTATTTATTTCCTTATATCATGATAAATGTTTATTATTCATGCTAGAATTGTATTAACCGGAAACATAATACATGTGTGAATACATAGACCAACAGAGTGTCACTAGTATGCCTCTACTTGACTAGCTTGTTAATCAAAGATGGTTATGTTTCCTAACCATGAACAAGGAGTTGTTATTTGATTAACGAGGTCACATCATTAGTAGAATGATCTGATTGACATGACCCATTCCATTAGCTTAGCACCCGATCGTTTAGTATGTTGCTATTGCTTTCTTCATGACTTATACATGTTCCTATAACTATGAGATTATGCAACTCCCGTTTACCGGAGGAACACTTTGGGTACTACCAAACGTCACAACGTAACTGGGTGATCATAAAGGAGTACTACAGGTGTCTCCAATGGTAGATGTTGGGTTGGCGTATTTCGAGATTAGGGTTTGTCACTCCGATTGTCGGAGAGGTATCTCTGGGCCCTCTCGGTAATGCACATCACATAAGCCTTGCAAGCACTGCAACTAATGTGTTAGTTGTGAGATGATGTATTACGGAACGAGTAAAGAGACTTGCCGGTAACGAAATTGAACTAGGTATTGGATACCGACAATCGAATCTCGGGCAAGTAACATACCGATGACAAAGGGAACAACATATGTTGTTATGCGGTCTGACCGATAAAGATCTTCGTAGAATATGTAGGAGCCAATATGGGCATCCAGGTCCCGCTATTGGTTATTGACCGGAGACGTGTCTCGGTCATGTCTACATTGTTCTCGAACCGTAGGGTCCGCACGCTTAACGTTACGATGACAGTTATTATGAGTTTATGCATTTTGATGTACCGAAGGTTGTTCGGAGTCCCGGATGAGATCACGGACATGACGAGGAGTCTCGAAATGGTCGAGACGTAAAGATTGATATATTGGAAGCCTATGTTTGGACATCGGAAGTGTTCCGGGTGAAATCGGGATTTTACCGGAATACTGGGAGGGTTACCGGAACCCCCCGGGAGACTAATGGGCCTATTGGGCCTTAGTGGAAAAGGAGAAAAAGGGAAAGCCCACAAGCTGGCCGGCGCCCCCCTTCCCAAAGTCCTAGTAGGACTAGGATAGGGGCCGGCCCCCCTTCTCTCTCCTTTTCCCCCCGGGAGTCCTAATAGGATTAGGATTGGGGGGAGGAGTCCTACTCCCAGTGGGAGTAGGACTCCCCTGCGCCTCCTCTCCCTTGGCCGGCCGGCTCCCCTCCTCCAACCTTTATATACGGGGGCAGGGGGCACCCCAAGACACACAACTTGATCCTTGAGATCGTTCCTTAGCCGTGTGCGGTGCCCCCTGCCACCAAATTCCACCTCGGTCATATCGTTGTAGAGCTTAGGCGAAGCCCTGCGTCGGTAGTACATCAAGATCGTCACCACGCCGTCGTGCTGACGGAACTCTTCCTCTATGTTGTGTGATCGCTTCCGCAGTCGGTCTGCGTTGGTACGTAGACAACACTCTCCCCCTCGTTGCTGTGCATCACCATGATCTTGCGTGTGCGTAGGAATTTTTTTGAAATTACTACGTTCCCCAACAGTGGTATCAGAGCCTAGGTTTTATGGTTTGATGTTATTTGCACGAGTAGAACACAAGTGAGTTGTGGGCGATACAAGTCATACTGCCTACCAACATGTCATACTTTGGTTCGGCGGTATTGTTGGGTGAGACGATCCGGACCAACCTTACGCGTACTCTTACGCGAGACCGGTTCCCTCGACGTGCTTTGCACATAGATGGCTTGCGGAAGACTGTCTCTCCAACTTTAGTTGAACCAAGTGTGACTACGCCCGGTCCTTGAGAAGGTTAAAACGGAGTCTATTTGACGAACTATCGTTGTGGTTTTGATGCGTAGGTGAGATGAGTTCTTACTTAAGCCCGTAGCAGCCACGTAAAACTTGCAACAACAAAGTAGAGGACGTCTAACTTGTTTTTGCAGGGCATGTTGTGATGTGATATGGTCAAGGCATGATGCTGATTTTATTGTATGAGATGATCATGTTTTGTAACCGAGTTATCGGCAACTGGCAGGAGCCATATGGTTGTCGCTTTATTGTATGCAATGCAATCGCGATGTAATGCTTTACTTTATTACTAAGCGGTAGTGATAGTCGTGGAAGCATAAGATTGGCGAGACGACAACGTTGCTACGATGGAGATCAAGGTGGCGCGCCGGTGACGATGGTGATCATGACGGTGCTTCGGAGATGGAGATCACAAGCACAAGATGATGATGGCCATATCATATCACTTATATTGATTGCATGTGATGTTTATCCTTTTATGCATCTTATCTTGCTTTGATTGACGGTAGCATTATAAGATGATCTCTCACTAAATTATCAAGAAGTGTTCTCCCTGAGTATGCACCGTTGCCAAAGTTCGTCGTGCCCAGACACCACGTGATGATCAGGTGTGATAAGCTCTACGTCCATCTACAACGGGTGCAAGCCAGTTTTGCACATGCAGAATACTTAGGTTATACTTGACGAGCCTAGCATATGCAGATATGGCCTCGGAACACAGAGACCGAAAGGTCGAGCGTGAATCATATAGTGGATATGATCAACATGACGATGTTCACCATTGAAAACTACTCCATCTCACGTGATGATCGGTTATGGTTTAGTTGATTTGGATCACGTGATCACTTAGAGGATTAGAGGGATGTCTATCTAAGTGGGAGTTCCTAAGTAATTTGATTAACTGAACTTAAACTTATCATGAACTTAGTACCTGATAGTATCTTGCTTGTTTATGTTGATTGTAGATAGATGGCTCGTGCTGTTGTTCCGTTGAATTTTAATGCGTTCCTTGAGAAAGCAAAGTTGAAAGATGATGGTAGCAATTACACGGACTGGGTCCGTAACCTGAGGATTATCCTCATTGCTGCACAGAAGAATTACGTCCTGGAAGCACCGCTGGGTGCCAGGCCTGCTGCTGGAGCAACGCCAGATGTTATGAACGTCTGGCAGAGCAAAGCTGATGACTACTCGATAGTTCAGTGTGCCATGCTTTACGGCTTAGAATCGGGACTACAACGACGTTTTGAACATCATGGAGCATATGAGATGTTCCAGGAGTTGAAGTTAATATTTCAAGCAAATGCACGAATTGAGAGATATGAAGTCTCCAATAAGTTCTATAGCTGTAAGATGGAGGAGAACAGTTCTGTCAGTGAGCATATACTCAAGATGTCTGGGTATAATAATCACTTGATTCAGATGGGAGTTAATCTTCCAGATGACTGCGTCATTGACAGAATTCTCCAATCACTGCCACCAAGCTACAAGAGCTTCGTGATGAACTATAATATGCAAGGGATGAACAAGACTATTCCCGAGCTCTTCGCAATGCTGAAAGCTGCGGAGGTAGAAATCAAGAAGGAGCATCAAGTGTTGATGGTTAGCAAAACCACTAGTTTCAAGAAAAAGGGCAAAGGGAAGAAGAAGGGAAACTTCAAGAAGAACAGCAAGCAAGTTGCTGCTCAAGAGAAGAAACCCAAGTCTGGACCTAAGCCTGAAACTGAGTGCTTCTACTGCAAGCAGACTGGACACTAGAAGCGGAAGTGCCCCAAGTATTTGGCGGATAAGAAGGATGGCAAAGTGAGCAAAGGTATATGTGATATACATGTTATTGATGTGTACCTTACTAGAGCTCGCAGTAGCACCTGGGTATTTGATACTGGTTCTGTTGCTAATATTTGCAACTCGAAACAGGGACTACGGAATAAGCGGACGCTAGCAAAGGACGAGGTGATGATGCGCGTGGGAAACGGTTCCAAAGTTGATGTGATCGCGGTCGGCACGCTACCTCTACATCTACCTTCGGGATTAATATTAGACCTAAATAATTGTTATTTGGTGCCAGCGTTGAGCATGAACATTATATCTGGATCTTGTTTAATGCGAGACGGTTATTCATTTAAATCAGAGAATAATGGTTGTTCTATTTATATGAATAATATCTTTTATGGTCATGCACCTTTGAAGAGTGGTCTATTCTTATTGAATCTCGAAGATAGTAATACACATATTCATAATGTAGAAGCCAAAAGATGCAAAGTTAATAATGATAGTGCAACTTATTTGTGGCACTGCCGTTTAGGTCATATCGGTGTAAAGCGCATGAAGAAACTCCATACTGATGGGCTTTTGGAACCACTTGATTATGAATCACTTGGTACTTGTGAACCGTGCCTCATAGGCAAGATGACTAAAACACCGTTCTCCGGTACTATGGAGGGAGCAACAGATTTGTTGGAAATCATACATACCGATGTATGTGGTCCGATGAATATTGAGGCTCGTGGCGGATATCGTTATTTTCTCACCTTCACAGATGATTTAAGCAGATATGGGTATATCTACTTGATGAAACATAAGTCTGAAACATTTGAAAAATTCAAAGAATTTCAGAGTGAGGTTGAAAATCATCGTAACAAGAAAATAAAATTTCTACGATCTGATCGTGGAGGAGAATATTTGAGTTACGAGTTTGGTGTACATTTGAAAAATTGTGGAATAGTTTCGCAACTCACGCCACCCGGAACACCACAGTGTAATGGTGTGTCCGAACGTCGTAATCGTACTTTACTAGATATGGTGCGATCTATGATGTCTCTTACTGATTTACCGCTATCGTTTTGGGGTTATGCTTTAGAGACGGCCGCATTCACGTTAAATAGGGCACCATCAAAATCCGTTGAGACGACGCCTTATGAACTATGGTTTGGCAAGAAACCAAAGTTGTCGTTTCTTAAAGTTTGGGGCTGTGATGCTTATGTGAAAAAGCTTCAACCTGATAAGCTCGAACCCAAAGCGGAGAAATGTGTCTTCATAGGATACCCAAAAGAAACTGTTGGGTATACCTTCTATCACAGATCCGAAGGCAAGACATTCGTTGCTAAGAATGGATCATTTCTAGAGAAGGAGTTTCTCTCGAAAGAAGTGAGTGGGAGGAAAGTAGAACTTGACGAGGTAACTGTACCTGCTCCCTTATTGGAAAATAGTACATCACAGAAAACTATTTCTGCGACACCTATACCAATCAGTGAGGAAGCTAATGATGATGATCATGAAACTTCAGGGCAAGATGCTACTGAACCACGTAGATCAACCAGAGTGAGATCCGCACCAGAGTGGTACGGTAATCCAGTTCTGGAAGTCATGCTACTAGATCATGATGAACCTACGAACTATGAAGAAGCGATGGTGAGCCCAGATTCCGCAAAGTGGCTTGAGGTCATGAAATCTGAGATGGGATCCATGTATGAGAACAAAGTATGGACTTTGGTTGACTTGCCCGATGATCGGCAAGCAATTGAGAATAAATGGATCTTCAAGAAAAAGACTGACGCTGACGGTAATGTTACTGTCTATAAAGCTCGACTCGTCACAAAAGGTTTTCGACAAGTTCAAGGGGTTGACTACGATGAGACTTTCTCACCCGTAGCGATGCTTAAGTCCGTCAGAATTATGTTAGCAATTGCCGCATTTTATGATTATGAAATATGGCAGATGGATGTCAAAACTGCATTCCTAAATGGATTTCTGGAAGAAGAGTTGTATATGATACAACCAGAAGGTTTTGTCGATCCAAAAGGAGCTAGCAAAGTATGCAAACTCCAGCGATCCATTTATGGACTGGTGCAAGCATCTCGGAGTTGGAATAAATGCTTTGATAGTGTGATCAAAGCATTTGGCTTTATACAGACTTTTGGAGAAGCCTGTATTTACAAGAAAGTGAGTGGGAGCTCTGTAGCATTTCTGATATTATATGTGGATGACATATTGCTGATTGGAAATGATATAGAATTTCTGGATAGCATAAAGGGATACTTGAATAAAAGTTTTTCGATGAAAGACCTCGGGGAAGCTGCTTTCATATTAGGCATAAAGATCTATAGAGATAGATCAAAACGCTTAATTGGACTTTCACAGAGCACATACCTTGACAAGATTTTGAAGAAGTTCAAAATGGATCAAGCAAAGAAAGGGTTCTTGCCTGTGTTACAAGGTGTGAAGTTGAGTAAGACTCAATGCCCGACCACTGCAGAAGATAGAGAGAAAATGAAAGATGTTCCCTATGCTTCAGCCATAGGCTCTATCATGTATGCAATGCTGTGTACCAGACCTGATGTGTGCCTTGCTATAAGTTTAGCAGGGAGGTACCAAAGTAATCCAGGAGTGGATCACTGGACAGTGGTCAAGAACATCCTGAAATACCTGAAAAGGACTAAGGATATGTTTCTCGTATATGGAGGTGACAAAGAGCTCACCGTAAGAGGTTACGTTGATGCAAGCTTTGACACTGATCCGGACGATTCTAAATCGCAAACCGGATACGTGTTTACTTTAAACGGTGGAGCTGTCAGTTGGTGCAGTTCTAAACAAAGCGTCGTAGCGGGATCTACATGTGAAGCGGAGTACATAGCTGCTTCGGAAGCAGCAAACGAAGGAGTCTGGATGAAGGAGTTCATATCCGATCTAGGTGTCATACCTAGTGCATCGGGTCCAATGAAAATCTTCTGTGACAATACTGGTGCAATTGCCTTGGCAAAGGAATCCAGATTTCACAAAAGAACCAAACACATCAAGAGACGCTTCAACTCCATCCGGGATTTAGTCCAGGTGGGAGACATAGAGATTTGCAAGATACATACGGATCTGAATGTTGCAGACCCGTTGACTAAGCCTCTTCCACGAGCAAAACATGATCAACACCAAGGCTCCATGGGTGTTAGAATCATTACTGTGTAATCTAGATTATTGACTCTAGTGCAAGTGGGAGACTGAAGGAAATATGCCCTAGAGGCAATAATAAAGTTATTATTTATTTCCTTATATCATGATAAATGTTTATTATTCATGCTAGAATTGTATTAACCGGAAACATAATACATGTGTGAATACATAGACCAACAGAGTGTCACTAGTATGCCTCTACTTGACTAGCTTGTTAATCAAAGATGGTTATGTTTCCTAACCATGAACAAGGAGTTGTTATTTGATTAACGAGGTCACATCATTAGTAGAATGATTTGATTGACATGACCCATTCCATTAGCTTAGCACCCGATCGTTTAGTATGTTGCTATTGCTTTCTTCATGACTTATACATGTTCCTATAACTATGAGATTATGCAACTCCCGTTTACCGGAGGAACACTTTGGGTACTACCAAACGTCACAACGTAACTGGGTGATCATAAAGGAGTACTACAGGTGTCTCCAATGGTAGATGTTGGGTTGGCGTATTTCGAGATTAGGGTTTGTCACTCCGATTGTCGGAGAGGTATCTCTGGGCCCTCTCGGTAATGCACATCACATAAGCCTTGCAAGCACTGCAACTAATGTGTTAGTTGTGAGATGATGTATTACGGAACGAGTAAAGAGACTTGCCGGTAACGAGATTGAACTAGGTATTGGATACCGACGATCGAATCTCGGGCAAGTAACATACCGATGACAAAGGGAACAACGTATGTTGTTATGCGGTCTGACCGATAAAGATCTTCGTAGAATATGTAGGAGCCAATATGGGCATCCAGGTCCCGCTATTGGTTATTGACCGGAGACATGTCTCGGTCATGTCTACATTGTTCTCGAACCGTAGGGTCCGCACGCTTAACGTTACGATGACAGTTATTATGAGTTTATGCATTTTGATGTACCGAAGGTTGTTCGGAGTCCCGGATGAGATCACGGACATGACGAGGAGTCTCGAAATGGTCGAGACGTAAAGATTGATATATTGGAAGCCTATGTTTGGACATCGGAAGTGTTCCGGGTGAAATCGGGATTTTACCGGAATACCGGGAGGGTTACCGGAACCCCCCGGGAGACTAATGGGCCTATTGGGCCTTAGTGGAAAAGGAGAAAAAGGGAAAGCCCACAAGCTGGCCGGCGCCCCCCTTCCCAAAGTCCTAGTAGGACTAGGATAGGGGCCGGCCCCCCTTCTCTCTCCTTTTCCCCCCGGGAGTCCTAATAGGATTAGGATTGGGGGGAGGAGTCCTACTCCCGGTGGGAGTAGGACTCCCCTGCGCCTCCTCTCCCTTGGCCGGCCGGCTCCCCTCCTCCAACCTTTATATACGGGGGCAGGGGGCACCCCAAGACACACAACTTGATCCTTGAGATCGTTCCTTAGCCGTGTGCGGTGCCCCCTGCCACCAAATTCCACCTCGGTCATATCGTTGTAGAGCTTAGGCGAAGCCCTGCGTCGGTAGTACATCAAGATCGTCACCACGCCGTCGTGCTGACGGAACTCTTCCTTGACGCTTTGCTGGATCGGAGCCCGAGGATCGTCATCGAGCTGAACGTGTGCTAATAACTCAGAGGTGCCGGAGTAACGGTGCTTGGATCGGTCGGATCGGGAAGAAGACGTATGACTACTTCCTCTACGTTGTGTGATCGCTTCCGCAGTCGGTCTGCGTTGGTACGTAGACAACACTCTCCCCTCTCGTTGCTGTGCATCACCATGATCTTTCGTGTGCGTAGGAAATTTTTTGAAATTACTGCGTTCCCCAAAAATCATGAGCTAGGTCTATGCGTAGTTTCTATGCACGAGTAGAACACAAAGCAATTGTGGGCATGGATATTGTCAATTTTCTTGCCGTTACTAGTCTTATCTTGATTCGGCGGCATCGTGGGATGAAGCGGCCCGGGCCGACCTTACACGTACGCTTACGTGAGACTGGTTCCACCGATTGACATGCACTAGTTTCATAAGGTGGCTGGCGGGTGTCTGTCTCTCCCACTTTAGTCGGATCGGATTTGATGAAAAGGGTCCTTATGAAGGGTAAATAGAAATTGGCATATCACGTTGTGGTTTTGGCATAGGTAAGAAACGTTCTTGCTAGAAAGCTATAGTAGCCACGTAAAAACTTGCAACAACAATTAGAGGACGTCTAACTTGTTTTTGCAGCATGTGCCCTGTGATGTGATATGGCCAAAAGGATGTGATGAATGATATATGTGATGTATGAGATTGATCATGTTCTTGTAATAGGAATCACGACTTGCATGTCGATGAGTATGACAACCGGCAGGAGCCATAGGAGTTGTCTTTATTTATTTATGACCTGCATGTCAACATAAACGTCATGTAATTACTTTACTTTATTGCTAAAGCGTTAGCCATAGTAGTAGAAGTAATAGATGACGAGACAACTTCAGGAAGACACGATGATGGAGATCATGATGATGGAGATCATGGTGTCATGCCGGTGACAACGATGATCATGGAGCCCCGAAGATGGAGATCAAAAGGAGCAAATGATATTGGCCATATCATGTCACTATTTGATTGCATGTGATGTTTATCATGTTTTACATCTTATTTGCTTAGAACGACGGTAGCTTAAATAAGATGATCCCTCGTAATAATTTCAAGAAAGTGTTCCCCCTAACTGTGCACCATTGCGAAGGATCGTTATTTCGAAGCACCACGTGATGATCGGGTGTGATAGATTCTAACGTTCGAATACAACGGGTGTAAGCCAGATTTACACACGCAATACACTTAGGTTGACTTGACGAGCGTAGCATGTACAGACATGGCCTCGGAACACGGAAGACCGAAAGGTCGAGCATGAGTCGTATAGAAGATACAATCAACATGAAGATGTTCACCAATGTTGGCTAGTCCGTCTCACGTGATGATCCGACACGGCCTAGTTAACTCGGATCATGTTTCACTTAGATAACTAGAGGGGTGTCTATCTGAGTGGGAGTTCATTGAGTAATTTGATTAGATGAACTTAATTATCATGAACTTAGTCTAAAATCTTTACAATATGTCTTGTAGATCAAATGGCCCACGTTGTCCTCAACTTCAACGCGTTCCTAAAGAAAACCAAGTTGAAAGATGATGGCAGCAACTATACGGACTGGGTCCGGAACCTGAGGATCATCCTCATAGCCGCCAAGAAAGATTATGTCCTAGAAGCACCGCTAGGTGACGCACCTATCCCAGAGAACCAAGATGTTATGAACGCTTGGCAGTCACGTGCTGATGATTACTCCCTCGTTCAGTGCGGCATGCTTTACAGCTTAGAACCGGGGCTCCAAAAGCGTTTTGAGAGACACAGAGCATATGAGATGTTCGAAGAGCTGAAAATGGTTTTCCAAGCTCATGCCCTGGTCGAGAGATATGAAGTCTCCGACAAGTTCTTCAGCTGTAAGATGGAGGAAAATAGTTCTATCAGTGAGCACATACTCAAAATGTCTGGGTTGCCTAACCGCTTGACTCAGCTGGGAGTTAATCTCCCGGATGACACGGTCATTGACAGAATCCTTAAGTCGCTTCCACCGAGCTACAAGAGCTTTGTGATGAACTTCAATATGCATGGGATGGAAAAGACCATTCCTGAGGTATATTCAATGCTGAAATCAGCAGAGGTGGAAATCAAAAAGGAACATCAAGTGTTGATGGTGAATAAAACCACTAAGTTCAAGAAAGGAAAGGGTAAGAAGAACTTCAAGAAGGACGGCAAGGGAGTTGCCACGCCCGGTAAGCAAGCTGTCGGGAAGAAGCCAAAGAATGGACCCAAGCCTGAGACTGAGTGTTTTTATTGCAAGGGAAGTGGTCACTGGAAGCGGAACTGCCCCAAATACTTAGCGGACAAGAAGACCGGCAACACTAAAGGTATATGTGATATACATGTAATTGATGTGTACCTTACCAGTACTCGTAGTAGCTCCTGGGTATTTGATACTGGTGTGGTTTCTCACATTTGTAACTCAAAGCAGGAGCTGCGGAATAAGCGGAGACTGGCGAAGGACGAGGTGACGATGCGCGTCGGGAATGGTTCCAAGGTCGATGTGATCGTCGTCGGCACGCTACCTCTACATTTACCTACGGGATTAGTTTTAAACCTCAATAATTGTTATTTAGTGCCAGCTTTGAGCATGAACATTGTATCAGGATCTCGTTTAATTCGAGATGGCTACTCATTTAAATCCGAGAATAATGGTTGTTCTATTTATATGAGAGATATGTTTTATGGTCATGCTCCGTTGGTGAATGGTTTATTCTTAATGAATCTCAAGCGTAATGTTACACATATTCATAGTGTGAATACCAAAAGATGTAAGGTTGATAATGATAGTCCCACATACTTGTGGCACTGCCGCCTTGGTCACATAGTTGTCAAACGCATGAAGAAGCTCCATGCAGATGGACTTTTGGAGTCTCTTGATTACGAATCATTTGACACGTGCGAACCATGCCTCATGGGTAAAATGACCAAGACTTCGTTCTCAGGAACGATGGAGCGAGCAACCAACTTATTGGAAATTATACATACTGATGTGTGCGGTCCAATGAGTGTTGTGGCTCGCGGTGGCTATCGTTATGTTCTCACCCTCACTGATGACTTGAGTAGGTATGGGTATGTCTACTTAATGAAACATAAGTCTGAGACCTTTGAAAAGTTCAAGGAATTTCAGAGTGAGGTTGAGAATCAACATGACAAGAAAATCAAGTTCTTGCGATCAGATCGTGGGGAGAATACTTGAGTCACGAATTTGGCACACACTTAAGGAAATGTGGAATAGTTTCACAACTCACGCCGCCTGGAACACCTCAGCGTAATGGTGTGTCCGAACGTCGTAATCGCACTCTATTGGATATGGTGCGATCTATGATGTCTCTTACCGATTTACCGCTGTCATTTTGGGGCTATGCTTTAGAGACTGCCGCATTCACTTTAAATAGGGCTCCGTCGAAATCCTTTGAGATGACACCGTATGAATTATGGTTTGGGAAGAAACCTAAGCTATCGTTTCTAAAAGTTTGGGGATGCGATGCTTATGTCAAGAAACTTCAACCTGAAAAGCTCGAACCCAAATCGGAAAAATGCGTCTTCATAGGATACCCTAAAGAAACTATTGGGTATACCTTCTACCTCAGATCCGAAGGCAAGATCTTTGTTGCCAAGAATGGGTCCTTTCTAGAGAAAGAGTTTCTCTCGAAAGAAATAAGTGGGAGGAAAGTAGAACTTGATGAAGTATTACCTCTTGAACCGGTAAGCGGCGCAGCTCAAGAAAATGTTCCTGAGGTGCCTGCACCGACTAGAGAGGAAGTTGATGATCATGATCATGAAACTTCAGATCAAGTTGCTACTGAACTTCGTAGGTCCGCGAGGACACGTTCCGCACCAGAGTGGTACGACAACCCTGTCTTGGAAATCATGTTGTTAGACAACGGTGAACCTTCGAACTATGAAGAAGCGATGGCAGACCCGGATTCCGACAAATGGCTGGAAGCCATGAAATCCGAGATAGGATCCTTGTATGAAAACGAAGTATGGACTTTGACTGACTTGCCCGTTGATCGGCGAGCCATAGAAAATAAATAGATCTTTAAGAAGAAGACATACGCGGATGGTAACGTAACCATCTATAAAGCTCGGCTTGTCGCTAAGGGTTATCGACAAGTTCAAGGGGTTGACTACGATGAGACTTTCTCTCCCGTAGCGAAGCTGAAGTCCGTCCGAATCATGTTAGCAATTGCCGCATTCTATGATTATGAGATATGGCAAATGGACGCCAAAACAACATTCCTTAATGGTTTCCTTAAGGAAGAATTGTATATGATGCAGCCGGAAGGTTTTGTCGATCCTAAGAATGCTGACAAGGTGTGCAAGCTCCAACGCTCGATTTATGGGCTGGTGCAAGCATCTCGGAGTTGGAAGATTCGTTTTGATGAGATGATCAAAGTGTTTGGGTTTACGCAGACTTATGGAGAAGCCTGCATTTACAAGAAAGTGAGTGGGAGCTCTGTAGCATTTCTCATATTGTATGTGGATGACATACTATTGATGGGAAATGATATAGAATTCTTGGAAAGCATAAGGGCCTACTTGAACAAGTGTTTTTCAATGAAGGACCTTGGAGAAGCTGCTATATTAGGCATCAAGATCTATAGAGATAGATCGAGATGCCTCATTGGTCTTTCACACAGTACGTACCTTGACAAGATATTAAAGAAGTTCAAAATGGATCAGTCAAAGAAGGGGTTCTTGCCTGTATTGCAAGGTACGAGATTGAGCATGACTCAATGCCCGACCACGGCAGAAAATAGAGAAAAGATGAGTGTTGTCCTCTATGCCTCGGCCATAGGGTCTATCATGTATGCTATGTTGTGTACCTGACCTGATATAAACCTTGTCGTAAGTTTGGTAGGAAGGTACCAAAGTAATCCCGGCATGGAACACTGGACAACGGTCAAGAATATCCTAAAGTACCTGAAAAGGACTAAGGGTATGTTTCTCGTTTATGGAGGTGACGAAGAGCTCGTTGTAAATGGTTACGTCGATGCTAGCTTCGACACAGATCTGGATGACTCTAAGTCACAAACCGGATACGTGTATATTTTGAATGGTGGGGCAGTAAGCTGGTGCAGTTGCAAGCAAAGCGTTGTGGCGGGATCTACATGTGAAGCGGAGTACATGGCAGCCTCGGTGGCAGCACAAGAGGCAATCTGGGTGAAGGAGTTCATTACCGACCTAGGAGTCATACCCAATGCGTCGGGCCTGATGACTCTCTTCTGTGACAACACTGTAGCTATTGCCCTTGCCAAGGAGCCCAGGTTTCACAGGAAGACCAGGCATATCAAGCGTCGCTTCAACTCCATTCGTGAAAGTGTTCAAAATGGAGACATAGAGATTTGTAAAGTACATACGGACCTGAATGTGGCAGATCCGTTGACTAAACCTCTCCCTAGAGCAAAACATGATCAACACCAGAACTGCATGGGTGTTCGATTCATCACAATGTAACTAGACTATTGACTCTAGTGCAAGTGGGAGACTGTTGGAAATATGCCCTAGAGGCAATAATAAAATGGTTATTATTATATTTCTTTGTTCATGATAATTGTCTATTGTTCATGCTATAATTGTGTTATCCGGAAATCGTAATACATGTGTGAATACATAGACCACAACACGTCCCTAGTGAGCCTCTAGTTGACTAGCTCGTTGATCAAAAGATAGTCATGGTTTCCTGACTATGGACATTGGATGTCATTGATAACGGGATCACATCATTAGGAGAATGATGTGATGGACAAGACCCAATCCTAAGCATAGCTCAAAGATCGTGTAGTTCGTTTGCTGTAGCTTTTCCAAATGTCAAGTATCATTTCCTTAGACCATGAGATTGTGCAACTCCCGGATACCGTAGGAGTGCCTTGGGTGTGCCAAACGTCACAACATAACTGGGTGACTATAAAGGTACACTACATGTATCTCCGAAAGTGTCTGTTGGGTTGGCACGAATCGAGACTGGGATTTGTCACTCCGTATGACGAAGAGGTATCTCTGGGCCCACTCGGTAATGCATCATCATAATGAGCTCAATGTGACCAAGTGGTTGATCACAGGATCATGCATTACGGTATGAGTAAAGTGACTTGCCGGTAACGAGATTGAACGAGGTATTGGGATACCGACGATCGAGTCTCGGGCAAGTAACGTACCGATTGACAAAGGGAATTGTATACGGATTGATTGAATCCTCGACATCGTGGTTCATCCGATGAGATCATCGAGGAGCATGTGGGAGCCAACATGGGTATCCAGATCCCGCTGTTGGTTATTGACCGGAGAATCGTCTCGGTCATGTCTGCGTGTCTCCCGAACCCGTAGGGTCTACACACTTAAGGTTCAGTGATGCTAGGGTTGTTGAGATATTAGTATACGGTAACCCTAAAGTTGTTCAGAGTCCCGGATGAGATCCCGGACATCACGAGGAGTTCCGGAATGGTCCAGAGGTGAAGATTTATATATATGAAGTCAAGTTTCGGCCATCGGGAAAGTTTTGAGGTAACCGGTATTGTACGAGGACCACCGAAAGGGTCCTGGGGGTCCACCGGGTGGGGCCACCTATCCCGGAGGGCCCCATGGGCTGAAGTGGGAGGGGAACCAGCCCCTAGTGGGCTGGTGCGCCCCCCATGGGCCCCCCCTGCGCCTAGGGTTGGAAACCCTAGGGGTGGGGGCGCCCCACTTGCCATGGGGGGCAAGCCACCCCTTGGCCGCCGCCCCCTTGGAGATGGCATCTCCTAGGGCCGGCGCCCCCCCTAGGGTTCCTATAAATAGTGGGGGGAGGGAGGGCAGCCGCACCCTAGCCCCTGGCCTCTCCCTCTCCCTCCCGTGACACTCCTCCATCTCCCTGTGCTTGGCGAAGCCCTGCCGAGATCGCCGTAGTTTCCACCACCACGCCGTCGTGCTGCTGGATCTCCATCAACCTCTCCTTCCCCCTTGCTGGATCAAGTTGGAGGAGACATCTTCCCAACCGTACGTGTGTCGAACGCGGAGGTGTCTTCCGTTCGGCGCTAGGTCATCAGTGATTTGGATCACGTCGAGTATGACTCCATCAACCCCGTTCTCTTGAACGCTTCCGCGCGCGATCTACATGTTGGAAATATGCCCTAGAGGCAATAATAAAAGCATTATTATTATATTTCCTTGTTCATGATAATTGTCTTTATTCATGCTATAATTGTGTTATCCGGAAATCGTAATACATGTGTGAATAACAGACACCAACATGTCCCTAGTAAGCCTCTAGTTGACTAGCTCGTTGATCAACAGATAGTCATGGTTTCCTGACTATGGACATTGGATGTCATTGATAACGAGATCACATCATTAGGAGAATGATGTGATGGACAAGACCCAATCCTAAACATAGCATAAAGATCGTATAGTTCGTTTGCTAGAGTTTTGCAATGTCAAGTATCTTTTCCTTAGACCATGAGATCGTGTAACTCCCGGATACCGTAGGAGTGCTTTGGGTGTACCAAACGTCACAACATAACTGGGTGACTATAAAGGTATACTACGGGTATCTCCGAAAGTGTCTGTTGGGTTGACACGGATCAAGACTGGGATTTGTCACTCCGTATGACGGAGAGGTATCACTGGGCCCACTCGGTAATGCATCATCATAATGAGCTCAAAGTGACCAAGTGTCTGGTCACGGGATCATGCATTACGGTACGAGTAAAGTGACTTGCCGGTAACGAGATTGAACGAGGTATTGGGATACCGACGATCGAATCTCGGGCAAGTAATATATCGATTGACAAAGGGAATTGCATACGGGGTTGATTGAATCCTCGACATCGTGGTTCATCCGATGAGATCATCGTGGAGCATGTGGGAGCCAACATGGGTATCTAGATCCCGCTGTTGGTTATTGACCGAAGAGTCGTCTCGGTCATGTCTGCTTGTCTCCCGAACCCGTAGGGTCTACACACTTAAGGTTCGGTGATGCTAGGGTTGTGAAGATATGTATATGCAGTAACCCGAATGTTGTTCGGGGTCCCGGATGAGATCCCGGATGTCACGAGGAGCTCCGAAATGGTCCGGAGGTAAAGAATTATATATAGGAAGTGCTGTTTCGGGCATCGGGACAAGTTTCGGGGTTATCGGTATTGTACCGGGACCACCGGAGGGGTCCCGTGGGCCCACTGGGTGGGGCCACCTGTCCCGGGGGGCCACATGGGCTGTAGGGGGTGCGCCTTGGCCTACATTGGCCAAGGGCACCAGCCCTACTAGGCCCATGCGCCTAGGGTTTCCACCAAGGAGGAGTCCAAGTGGTGGAAGGCACCCCGAGGTGCCTTGGGGGGGGGGGGGAGGGAAACCCTCCCCTGGCCGCCGCACCTAGGAGATCAGATCTCCTAGGCTGCGCACCAACCCCCCTGGCACCCCTATATATAGTAGGGGGGAGAGGAGGGATTTTACACCAGCCCCTGGCGCCTCCCTCTCTCCCTGTTTCGTCTCCCTCTTGTTGTATAGGCGAAGCCCTGCTGTCGTGACACCCTGCATCCACCACCACGCCGTCATGCTGCTGGATCATCATCAACCTCTCCTTCCCCCTTGCTGGATCAAGAAGGAGGAGACTTCTCCCGTCCCGTACGTGTGTTGAACGCGGAGGTGCCTTCCGTTCGGCGCTGGTCATCGGTGATTTGGATCACGTCATGTACGACTACTTCAACCTCGTTCTAACGAACGCTTCCGCACACGATCTACAAAGGTATGTAGATGCATCTAAAGACTCGTTGCTTGATGAACTCCTAGATGGATCTTGGTGAAACGAGTAGGAAAATTTTTGTTTTCTGCAACGTTCCCCAATAGTGGCATCATGAGCTAGGTCTATGCGTAGTTCTTCTTGCGCGAGTAGAACACAATTTGTTGTGGGCGTGGATTTGTCAACTTTCTTGCCGCTACTTGTCTTTTCTTGCTTCAGCGGTATTGTGTGATGAAGCGGCCCGGACCAACCTTACACGTACGCTTACGTGAGACCGGTTCCACCGACTAACATGCACTAGTTGCATAAGGTGGCTGGCGGGTGTCTGTCTCTCCTACTTTAGTTGGAGCGGATTCGATGAACAGGGTCCTTATGAAGGGTAAATAGAAGTTGACAAATCACGTTGTGGCTTTCACGTAGGTAAGAAAACGTTCTTGCTAGAACCCTAATTCAGCCACGTAAAACTTGCAACAACAATTAGAGGACGTCTAACTTGTTTTTGCAGCAAGTGGTTTGTGATATGATATGGCCAAAGTTGTGATGAATGATCTATATGTGATGTATGAGATGTTCATGCTATTGTAATAGGAATCACAACTTGCATGTCGATGAAGTATGACAACCGGCAGGAGCCATAGGAGTTGTCTTTATTCTTTTATATGACCTGCGTGTCATTGAGAAACGCCATGTAAATTACTTTACTTCATTGCTAAACGCGTTAGCCATAGTAGTAGAAGTAATCGTTGGCGAGCAACTTCATGGAGACACGATGATGGAGATCATGATGATGGAGATCATGGTGTCAAGCCGGTGACAAGATGATCATGGAGCCCCAAGATGGAGATCAAAGGAGCTATGTGATATTGGCCATATCATGTCACGTTTATGATTTGATTGCATGTGATGTTTATCATGTTTTGCATCTTGTTTACTTAGAACGATGGTAGTAAATAAGATGATCCCTCATAACAATTTCAAGAAGTGTTCTCCCCTAACTGTGCACCGTTGCTAAAGTTCGTCGTTTCGAAGCACCACATGATGATCGGGTGTGATAGATTCTTACGTTCACATACAACGGGTGTAAGACAGTTTTACACATGCAAAACACTTAGGGTTAACTTGACGAGCCTGGCATGTACAGACATGGCCTCAAAACACAGAAGACCGAAAGGTCGAGCATGAGTCATATAGAAGATACGATCAACATGAAGATGTTCACCGACGTTGACTAGTCCGTCTCACGTGATGATCGGACACGGCCTAGTTAACTCGGATCATGTAATACTTAGATGACTAGAGGGATGTCTAATCTAAGTGGGAGTTCATTATATAATTTGATTAGATGAACTTTATTAACATGAACATTAGTCTAAAATATTTTACAATATGTCTTGTAGATCAAATGGCCCACGTAGTCCTCAACTTCAATGCGTTCCTAGAGAAAACCAAGCTGAAAGACGATGGCAGCAACTATACGGACTGGGTCCGGAACCTGAGGATCATCCTCATAGCTGCCAAGAAAGATTACGTCCTACAAGCACCGCTAGGTGAAGCTCCCGTCCCACAGAACCAAGACGTTATGAACGCTTGGCAGACACGTGTTGACGACTACTCCCTCGTTCAGTGCGGCATGCTTTACAGTTTAGAGCCGGGGCTCCAAAAGCGTTTTGAGAGACATGGAGCATATGAGATGTTCGAAGAGCTGAGAATGGTTTTTCAAGCTCATGCCCGGATCGAGAGATATGAAGTCTCCGATAAATTCTTCAGCTGTAAGATGGAGGAAAATAGTTCTGTCAGTGAGCACATACTCACTATGTCTGGGTTACATAACCGCTTGTCTCAGCTGGGAGTTAATCTCCCGGATGATGTGGTCATTGAAAGAATCCTCCAGTCGCTTCCACCAAGCTACAAGAGCTTTGTGATGAACTTCAACATGCAGGGGATGCAAAAGACCATTCCTGAGTTGTTTGCAATGCTGAAATCAGCAGAGGTAGAAGTCAAGAAAGAACATGAAGTGTTGATGGTCAATAAAACCACTAAGTTCAAGAAGGGCAAGGGTAAGAAAGCCTTCAAGAAGGACGGCAAGGAAGTTGCCGCGCCCGGCAAGCAAGCTGCCGGGAAGAAGCCAAAGAATGGACCCAAGCCCGAGACTGAGTGCTTTTATTGCAAGGGAAGCGGTCACTGGAAGCGGAACTGCCCCAAATACTTAGCAGACAAGAAGGCCAGCAAAACAAAAGGTATATGTGATATACATGTGATTGATGTGTACCTTACCAGTAATCATAGTAGCTCTTGGGTATTTGATACCGGTGCAGTTGCTCACATTTGTAACTCACAGCAGGAACTACGGAATAGGCGAAGACTGGCAAAGGACGAGGTGACGATGCGCGTCGGGAATGGTTCCAAAGTCGATGTGATCGCCGTCGGCACGCTACCTCTTCATTTACCTACGGGATTAGTTTTAAACCTCAATAATTGTTATTTAGTGCCAGCTTTGAGCATGAACATTGTATCAGGATCTCGTTTAATACGAGATGGCTACTCATTTAAATCCGAGAATAATGGTTGTTCTATTTATATGAGAGATATGTTTTATGGTCATGCTCCTATGGTGAATGGTTTATTCTTTATGAATCTCGAACGTAATGCTACACATGTTCATAGTGTGAGTACCAAAAGATGTAAGGTTGATAATGATAGTCTCACATACTTGTGGCACTGCCGCCTTGGTCACATACGTGTCAAACGCATGAAGAAGCTCCATGCAGATGGACTTTTAGAGTCTCTTGATTATGAATCATTTGACACGTGCGAACCATGCCTTATGGGTAAAATGACCAAGACTCCGTTCTCAGGAACAATGGAGCGAGCAACCAACTTATTGGAAATCATACATACTGATGTGTGCGGTCCATTGAGTGTTGAGGCTCGCGGTGGCTATCGTTATGTTCTCACCCTCACTGATGATTTGAGTAGATATGGATATATTTACTTAATGAAACACAAGTCTGAAACCTTTGAAAAGTTCAAGGAATTTCAGAGTGAGGTTGAGAATCAACGTGACAGGAAAATCAAGTTTCTACGATCAGAACGTGGAGGAGAATACTTGAGTCATGAATTTGGCACACACTTAAGAAAATGTGGAATAGTTTCACAACTCACGCCGCCTGAAACACCTCAGCGTAACGGTGTGTCCGAACGTCGTAATCGCACTCTATTAGATATGGTGCGGTCTATGATGTCTCTTACCGATCTACCACTATCTTTTTGGGGCTATGCTTTAGAGACTGCCGCATTCACTTTAAATAGGGCTCCGTCGAAATCCGTTGAGACGACACCGTATGAATTATGGTTTGGGAAGAAACCTAAGCTGTCGTTTCTAAAAGTTTGGGGATGCGATGCTTATGTCAAGAAACTTCAACCTGAAAAGCTCAAACCCAAGTCGGAAAAATGCGTCTTCATAGGATACCCAAAAGAAACTATTGGGTATACCTTCTACCTCAGATCCGAAGGCAAGATCTTTGTTGCCAAGAATGGATCCTTTCTAGAGAAAGAGTTTCTCTCGAAAGAAGTAAGTGGGAGGAAAGTAGAACTTGATGAAGTATTACCACTTGAACCGGAAAAAGGCGCAACTCAAGAAAATGTTCCTGAGGTGCCAGCACCGACTAGAGAGGAAGATAATGATAATGATCAAGAAACTTCTGATCAAGTTGCTACTGAAATTCGAAGGTCCACAAGGACACGTTCCGCACCAGAGTGGTACGGCAACCCTGTCTTGGAAATCATGTTGTTAGACAACGGTGAACCTTCGAACTATGAAGAAGCGATGGCGGGCCCGGATTCCGACAAATGGCTAGAAGCCATGAAATCCGAGATAGGATCCATGTATGAAAACGAAGTATGGACTTTGACTGACTTTCCCGTTGAACGGCGAGCCATAGAAAATAAATGGATCTTTAAGAAGAAGACAGACGCGGAAGGTAATGTGACCATCTATAAAGCTCGTCTTGTCGCTAAGGGTTATCGACAAGTTCAAGGGGTTGACTACGATGAGACTTTCTCACCGGTAGCGAAGCTAAAGTCCGTCCGAATCATGTTAGCAATTGCCGCGTTTTACGATTATGAAATATGGCAAATGGACGTCAAAACGGCATTCCTTAATGGTTTCCTTAAGGAAGAATTGTATATGATGCAGCCGGAAGGTTTTGTCGATCCTAAGAATGCTGACAAGGTGTGCAAGCTCCAACGCTCAATTTATGGGCTGGTGCAAGCATCTCGGAGTTGGAACATTCGCTTTGATGAGATGATCAAAGCGTTTGGGTTTACACAGACTTATGGAGAAGCCTGTGTTTACAAGAAAGTGAGTGGGAGCTCTGTAGCATTTCTCATATTATATGTAGATGACATACTTTTGATGGGAAATGATATAGAACTCTTGGACAGCATTAAGGCCTACTTGAATAAGAATTTTTCAATGAAGGACCTTGGAGAAGCTGCTTATATATTAGGCATCAAGATCTATAGGGATAGATCGAGACGCCTCATAGGTCTTTCACGAAGTACATACCTTGATAAGATATTGAAGAAGTTCAATATGGATCAATCTAAGAAGGGGTTCTTGCCTGTGTTACAAGGTATGAAATTGAGCTCGGCTCCAAGTCCGACCACGGCAGAAGAAATAGAAGAGATGAGTGTCATCCCCTATGCCTCAGCCATAGGTTCTATTATGTATGCCATGTTGTGTACCAGACCTGATGTAAACCTTGCCGTAAGTTTGGTAGGAAGGTAGCAAAGTAATCCCGGCAAGGAACACTGGACAGCGGTCAAGAATATCCTGAAGTACCTGAAAAGGACTAAGGAGATGTTTCTCGTTTATGGAGGTGACGAAGAGCTCGTCGTAAAGGGTTACGTCGACACTAGCTTCGACACAGATCTGGATGACTCAAAGTCACAAACCGGATACGTGTATATTTTGAATGGTGGGGCAATAAGCTGGTGCAGTTGCAAGCAGAGCGTCGTGGCGGGATCTACATGTGAAGTGGAGTACATGGCAGCCTCGGAGGCAGCACATGAAGCAATTTGGGTGAAGGAGTTCATCACCGACCTCGGAGTCATACCCAATGCGTCGGGGCCGATCAAACTCTTCTCTGACAACACTGGAGCTATTGCACTTGCCAAGGAGCCCAGGTTTCACAAGAAGACAAGGCACATCAAGCGTCGCTTCAACTCCATTCGTGAAAATGTTCAGGGTGGAGACATAGATATTTGTAAAGTACATACGGACCTGAATGTAGCAGATCCGTTGACTAAACCTCTCCCTAGGGCAAAACATGATCAACACCAGAATTCCATGGGTGTTCGATTCATCACAATGTAACTAGATTATTGACTCTAGTGCAAGTGGGAGACTGTTGGAAATATGCCCTAGAGGCAATAATAAAAGCATTATTATTATATTTCCTTGTTCATGATAATTGTCTTTATTCATGCTATAATTGTGTTATCCGGAAATCGTAATACGTGTGTGAATAACAGACACCAACATGTCCCTAGTAAGCCTCTAGTTGACTAGCTCGTTGATCAACAGATAGTCATGGTTTCCTGACTATGTACATTGGATGTCATTGATAACGAGATCACATCATTAGGAGAATGATGTGATGGACAATACCCAATCCTAAACATAGCATAAAGATCGTATAGTTCGTTTGCTAGAGTTTTGCAATGTCAAGTATCTTTTCCTTAGACCATGAGATCGTGTAACTCCCGGATACCGTAGGAGTGCTTTGGGTGTACCAAACATCACAACGTAACTGGGTGACTATAAAGGTATACTACGGGTATCTCCGAAAGTGTCTGTTGGGTTGACACGGATCAAGACTGGGATTTGTCACTCCGTATGACAGAGAGGTATCACTGGGCCCACTCGGTAATGCATCATCATAATGAGCTCAAAGTGACCAAGTGTCTGGTCACGGGATCATGCATTACGGTACGAGTAAAGTGACTTGCCGGTAACGAGATTGAATGAGGTATTGGGATACCGACGATCGAATCTCGGGCAAGTAATATATCGATTGACAAAGGGAATTGCATACGGGGTTGATTGAATCCTCGACATCGTGGTTCATCCGATGAGATCATCGTGGAGCATGTGGGAGCCAACATGGGTATCCAGATCCCGCTGTTGGTTATTGACCGGAGAGTCGTCTCGGTCATGTCTGCTTGTCTCCCGAACCCGTAGGGTCTACACACTTAAGGTTCGGTGACGCTAGGGTTGTGAAGATATGTATATGCAGTAACCCGAATGTTGTTCGGGATCCCGGATGAGATCCCGGATGTCACGAGGAGCTCCGGAATGGTCCAGAGGTAAAGAATTATATATAGGAAGTGCTGTTTCGGGCATCGGGACAAGTTTCGGGGTTATCGGTATTGTACCGGGACCACCGGAGGGGTCCCGTGGGCCCACCGGGTGGGGCCACCTGTCACGGGGGGCCACATGGGCTGTAGGGGGTGCGCCTTGGCCTACATGGGCCAAGGGCACCAGCCCTACTAGGCCCATGCGCC
>NC_057797.1:763472589-763480874 GCF_018294505.1 Triticum aestivum | reverse complement strand
CGCCGCACCTAGGAGATCAGATCTCCTAGGCTGCGCACCAACCCCCCTGGCACCCCTATATATAGTGGGGGGAGAGGAGGGATTTTACACCAGCCCCTGGCGCCTCCCTCTCTCCCTGTTTCGTCTCCCTCTTGTTGTATAGGCGAAGCCCTGCTGTCGTGACACCCTGCATCCACCACCACGCCGTCGTGCTGCTGGATCATCATCAACCTCTCCTTCCCCCTTGCTGGATCAAGAAGGAGGAGACGTCTCCCGTCCCGTACGTGTGTTGAACGCGGAGGTGCCGTTCATTCGGCGCTGGTCATCGGTGATTTGGATCACGTCGTGTACGACTACTTCAACCTCGTTCTAACGAACGCTTCCGCACGCGATCTACAAAGGTATGTAGATGCATCTGAAGACTCGTTGCTTGATGAACTCCTAGATGGATCTTGGTGAAACGAGTAGGAAAATTTTTGTTTTCTGCAACGTTCCCCAATACTACAAGGGTATGTAGATGCACTCCTCTCTCCCTCGTTGCTAGATGACTCCATAGATTGATCTTGGTGATGCGTAGAAAATTTTAAAAGTCTGCTAAGTTCCCCAACAAAGGACACCGCAAGATTGAACCCAAAGCTAAGCACTTCTCCCATTGCAAGAAAAACCAATCTAGTAGGCCAAACCAAACTGATAATTCGAAGAGACTTGCAAAGATAACCAATCATACATAAAAGAATTCAGAGAAGATTCAAATATTGTTCATAGATAATCATGATCATAAACCCACAATTCATTGGTCTCAACAAACACACCGCAAAAAGAAGATTACATCGAATAGATCTCCACGAGAGAGGGGGAGAACATTGTATTGAGATCCAAAAAGAGAGAAGAAGCCATCTAGCTACTAACTATGGACCCGAAGGTCTGAGGTAAACTACTCACACTTCATCGAAGAGGCTATGGTGATGATGTAGAAGCCCTCCGTGATGGATGCCCCCTCCGGCGGAGCTCCGGAACAGGCCCCAAGATGGGATCTCGTGGGTACAGAAGGTTGCGGCGATGGAATTAGGTTTTTGGCTCCGTATTTGATCATATGGGGGTACGTAGGTATATATATAGGAGGAAGGAGTACGTCGGTGGAGCAACAGGGGGCCCACGAGGGTCGAGTGTGCGCCCTGGGGGGGTGGGCGCGCCCCCCTACCTCGTGCCCTCCTCCTTTCTGAAGGAAATATGCCCTAGAGGCAATAATAAAGTTATTATTTATTTCCTTATATCATGATAAATGTTTATTATTCATGCTAGAATTGTATTAACCGGAAACATAATACATGTGTGAATACATAGACAAACAGAATGTCACTAGTATGCCTCTACTTGACTAGCTCGTTAATCAAAGATGGTTATGTTTCCTAACCATGAACAAAGAGTTGTTATTTGATTAACGAGGTCACATCATTAGTTGAATGATCTGATTGACATGACCCATTCCATTAGCTTAGCACCCGATCGTTTAGTATGTTGCTATTGCTTTTCTTCATGACTTATACATGTTCCTATAACTATGAGATTATGCAACTCCCGTTTACCGGAGGAACACTTTGGGTACTACCAAACGTCACAACGTAACTGGGTGATTATAAAGGAGTACTACAGGTGTCTCCAATGGTAGATGTTGGGTTGGCGTATTTCAAGATTAGGATTTGTCACTCCGATTGTCGGAGAGGTATCTCTGGGCCCTCTCGGTAATACACATCACATAAGCCTTGCAAGCATAATAACTAAGATGTTAGTTATGAGATGATGTATTACGGAACGAGTAAAGAGACTTGCCAGTAACGAGATTGAACTAGGTATTGGATACCGACGATCGAATCTCGGGCAAGTAACATACCGATAACAAAGGGAACAACGTATGTTGTTATGCGGTCTGACCGATAAAGATCTTCGTAGAATATGTAGGAGCCAATATGGGCATCCAGGTCCCGCTATTGGTTATTGACCGGAGACATGTCTCGGTCATGTCTACATTGTTCTCGAACCGTAGGGTCCGCACGCTTAAGGTTTCGATGACAGTTATATTATGAGTTTATGAGTATTGATGTACCGAAGGAGTTCGGAGTCCCGGATGAGATCACAGACATGACGAGGAGTCTCGAAATGGTCGAGACGTAAAGATTGATATATTGGAAGCCTATGTTTGGACATCGGAAGTGTTCCGGGTGAAATCGGGATTTTACCGGATTACCGGGAGGGTTACCGGAACCCCCCGGGAGCCAAATGGGCCAACATGGGCCTTAGTGGAAAGGTGAGAGGGCAGCCCACATAGGGCTGCGCCTCCCCCCTCTCCCTAGTCCTATTAGGACTAGGAGAGGGGCCGGCCACCTCTCTCTCTCTCCCCTTTGAAGGTTTCCTAGTTGGACTAGGATTGGAGGGGGGAGTCCTACTCCCGGTAGGAGTAGGACTCCTCCTGCGCCTACACCTCTTTGGCCGGCCAGCCCTCCTCCCTCCAACCTTTATATACGGAGGCAGGGGGCACCCCAAGACACACAAGTTGATCCTTGAGATCGTTCCTTAGCCGTGTGCGGTGCCCCCTGCCACCAAATTCCACCTCGATCATACCGTTACAGTGCTTAGGCGAAGCCCTGCGTCGGTAGTACATCAAGATCGTCACCACACCGTCGTGCTGACGGAACTCTTCCTCGACGCTTTGCTGGATCGGAGCCCAAGGAACGTCATCGAGCTGAACGTGTGCTAAGAACTCGGAGGTGCCGGAGTAACGGTGCTTGGATCGGTCGGATCGGGAAGAAGACGTACGACTACTTCCTCTACGTTGTGTGATCGCTTCCGCAGTCGGTCTGCGTTGGTACGTAGACAACACTCTCCCCTCTCGTTGCTGTGCATCACCATGATCTTGCGTGTGCGTAGGAAATTTTTTGAAATTACTGCGTTCCCCAACAGTGGTATCAGAGCCTAGGTTTTATGGTTTGATGTTATATGCACGAGTAGAACACAAGTGAGTTGTGGGCGATACAAGTCATACTGCCTACCAGCATGTCATACTTTGGTTCGGCGGTATTGTTGGTTGAGATGATCCGGACCAACCTTACGCATACTCTTATGCGAGACCGGTTCCCTCGACGTGCTTTGCACATAGATGGCTTGCGGAAGACTATCTCTCCAACTTTAGTTGAACCAAGTGTGACTACGCCCGGTCCTTGAGAAGGTTAAAACGGAGTCTATTTGACGAACTATCGTTGTGGTTTTGATGCGTAGGTGAGATGAGTTCTTACTTAAGCCCGTAGCAGCCACGTAAAACTTGCAACAACAAAGTAGAAGACGTCTAACTTGTTTTTGCAGGGCATGTTGTGATGTGATATGGTCAAGGCATGATGCTGATTTTATTGTATGAGATGATCATGTTTTGTAACCGAGTTATCGGCAACTGGCAGGAGCCATATGGTTGTCGCTTTATTGTATGCAATGCAATCGCGATGTAATGCTTTACTAGATTACTAAACGGTAGTAATAGTCGTGGAAGCATAAGATTGGCGAGACGACAACGTTGCTACGATGGAGATCAAGGTGGCGCGCCGGTGACGATGGTGATCATGACGATGCTTCTAAGATGGAGATCACAAAGCACAAGATGATGATGGCCATATCATATCACTTATATTGATTGCATGTGATGTTTATCCTTTTATGCATCTTATCTTGCTTTGATTGACGGTAGCATTATAAGATGATCTCTCACTAAATTATCAAGAAGTGTTCTCCCTGAGTATGCACCGTTGCAAAAGTTCTTCGTGCTGAGACACCACGTGATGATCGGGTGTGATAGGCTCTACGTTCAAATACAACGGGTGCAAAACAGTTGCACACGCAGAATACTCAGGTTATACTTGACGAGCTATGCATATAAGATATGACCTCGGAACACAGAGACCGAAAGGTCGAGCGTGAATCATATAGTAGATATGATCAACATAACGATGTTCACCATTGAAAACTACTCCATCTCACGTGATGATCGGTTATGGTTTAGTTGATGTGGATCACGTGATCACTTAGAGGATTAGAGGGATGTCTATCTAAGTGGGAGTTCTTAAGTAATATGATTAAATTGAACTTAAATTTATCATGAACTTAGTCCTGGTAGTATTTTGCAAATCATGTTGTAGATCAATAGCTCGCGTTGTTGCTTCCCTATGTTTATATGTTCCTAGAGAAAATTGTGTTGAAAGATGTTAGTAGCAATGATGCGGATTGGATCCGTGATCTGAGGTTTATCCTCATTGCTGCACAGAAGAATTATGTCCTTGATGCACCGCTAGGTGACAGACCTATTGCAGGAGCAGATGCGGACGTTATGAACGTTTGGCTAGCTCAATATGATGACTACTTAATAGTTTAGTGCACCATGCTTAATGGCTTAGAATCGGGACTTCAAAGACGTTTTGAACGTCATGGACCATATGAGATGTTCCAGAAATTGAAGTTAATATTTCAAGCAAAATACCCGAGTTGAGAGATATGAAGTCTCCAGCAAGTTCTATAGCTAAAAGATGGAGGAGAATCGCTCAACTAGTGAGCATGTGCTCAGATCGT
This sequence comes from Triticum aestivum, assembly GCF_018294505.1. Lineage (NCBI taxonomy): Eukaryota > Viridiplantae > Streptophyta > Magnoliopsida > Poales > Poaceae > Triticum > Triticum aestivum. The sequence goes on along the minus strand of NC_057797.1, from coordinate 763,476,287 downwards.
CTGGGTACTACAATCGCTTGAATCAAGTGGGAGTTAATCTTCCAGATAAGATAGTGATTGACAGAATTCTCTAGTCACCATCACCAAGTTAGTAGAACTTCGCGATGAACTATAATATGCAAGGGATAACAGAAACAACTCCCAAGCACTTCGTGATGCTGAAATCAACGAAGGTAGAAATCAAGAAAAACATCAAGTGTTGATGGTTGACAAGACCACTAGTTTCAAGAAAAGGGCAAAGGGAAGAAGGGGAACTTCAAGAAGAACGGCAAGCAAGTTGCTGCTCAAGTGAAGAAGCCCAAGTCTGATCCTAAGCCTGAGACTAAGTGCTTCTACTGCAAAGGGACTGGTCACTGGAAGCGGAACTACCCCAAGTGATTGGCGGATAAGAAGGATGGCAAAGTGAACATAAGTATATTTGATATACATGTTATTGATGTGTACTTTACTAGTGTTTATAGCAAACCCTTAGTATTTGATACTAGTTCAGTTGCTAAGTTTAGTAACTCGAAACGGGAGTTGCAGAATAAACAGAGACTAGTTAAGGGTGAAGTGACGATGTGTGTTGGAAGTGGTTCCAAGATTGATATGATCATCATCGCACACTCCCTATACTTTCGGGATTAGTGTTGAACCTAAATAAGTGTTATTTGGTTTTTTTTTGCGTTGAGCATGAATATGATTTGATCATGTTTATTGTAATACGGTTATTCATTTAAGTAAAAGAATAAATTGTTGTTCTCTTTACATGAATAAAACCTTATATGGTTACACACCCAATGAAAATAGTTCATTGGATCTTGATCTTAATAATACACATATTCATAATATTGAAACCAAAAGATGCAAAGTTAATAATGATAGTGCAACTTATTTGTGGCACTGCTGTTTAGGTCATATTGGTATAAAGCGCATGAAGAAACTCCATGCTGATGGGCTTTCGGAATCACTTGATTATGAATCACTTGATGCTTGCGAACCATGCCTTTTGGGCAAGATGACTAAAACGCCGTTCTTCGGAACAATGGAGCGAGCAACAGATTTGTTGGAAATCATACATACTGATGTATGTGGTACGATGAATATTGAGGCTCGCGACAGGTATCATTATTTTCTGATCTTCACAGATGATTTGAGCAGATATGAGTATATCTACTTGATGAAACATAAGTCTGAAACATTTGAAAAGTTCAAAGAATTTCAGAGTGAAGTGAAAAATCATCGTAACAAGAAAATAAAGTTTCTACGATCTGATCGCAGAGACAAATATTTGAGTTACAAGTTTGGTCTTCAGTTAAAACAATGTGAAATAGTTTCACTACTCACGCCACCTGGAACACCACAGCATAATGGTGTGTCCGAACATCGTGATCGTACTTTATTAGATATGGTGCAATCTATGATGTCTCTTGCCGATTTACCACTATCGTTTTGGGGTTATGCATTAGAGACAGCTGCATTCACGTTAAATAGGGCACCATCTAAATCCGTTGAGACGACACTATATGAACTATGGTTTAGCAAGAAACCAAAGTTGTCGTTTCTTAAAAGTTTGGGGTTGTGATGCTTATGTGAAAAAGTTTCATCCTGATAAGCTCAAACTCAAATCGGAGAAGTGCGTCTTCATAAGATATCCAAAGGAAACTATTGGATACACCTTCTATCACAGATCCGAAGGCAAGACTTTTGTTGCTAAAATTCGGAAACTTTCTGGAGAAGGAGTTTCTCTCGAAAGAAGTAAGTGGGAGGAAAGTAGAACTTAACGAGGTAACTGTACCTGCTCCCTTATTGGAAATTAGTACATCACAGAAAACTGTTTCTGCGACACCTATGCCAATTAGTGAGGAAGCTAATGATGATGATCATGAAGCTTCAGGACAAGATACTACTGAACCACGTAGATCAACCAGAGTGAGATCCGCACCAGAGTGGTACGGTAATCCTGTTCTGGAAGTCATGCTACTAGATCATGATGATCCTACGAACTATGAAGAAGCGATGGTGAGCCCAGATTCCGCAAAGTGGCTTGAAGCCATGAAATCTGAGATATGATCCATGTATGAGAACAAAGTATGGACTTTGATTGACTTGCCCGATGATCGGCAAGCCATAGAAAATAAATGGATCTTCAAGAGGAAGACGGATGCTGATAGTAGTGTTACTATCTACAAAGCTAGAATTGTCGCAAAAGGTTTTCGACAAGTTCAAGGTGTTGACTACGATGAGATTTTCTCACTCGTGTCTATGCTTAAATCTGTCCGAATCATGTTAGCAATTGCCGCATTTTATGAAATCTGGCAAATGGATAAACAAAACTGCATTCCTTAATGGATTTGCTAAAGAAGAGTTGTATACGATGCAACTAGAAGGTTTTGTCGATCCTAAAGGTGTTAACTAAATATGCAAGCTCCAGCGATCTATCTGTGGACTGGTGCAAACATCTCGGAGTTGGAATATACGCTTTGATGAGTTGATCAAAGCATATAGTTTTATACAGACTTGCGGTGAAGCCTGTATTTACAATAAAGTGAGTGGGAGCACTACAGCATTTCTGATAAAGTTGATCGGAAATAATGTAGAATCATTCTGTAAATCATAAAGGAGTGTTTGAAAGGAGTTTTTTCAAAGAAAGACTTCGGTAAAGCTACTTACATATTGAGCTTCAAGATCTATAGAGATAGATCAAAACGCTTGATAAGTTTTTCAATAAGTACATACCTTGACAAGATTTTGAAGTAGTTCAAAATGGAACAGCCAAAGAAAAGGTTTCTTGCCTGTGTTACAAGGTGTGAAGTTGAGTAAAGACTCAAAACCCGACCACGGCAGAAGATAGAAAGAGAATGAAAGTCATTCCCTATGCTTCATTCATAGGTTCTATAAAGTATGCCATGCTGTTTACCAGATCTATTGTATACCCTGCACTGATTTGGCAAGGGAGTACAATAGTGATCTAGGAGTAGATCACTGGACAGCGGTCAGAATTATCCTTAGTGAAATAAGGATATGTTTCTCGATTATGGACGTGACAAAAGGGTCGTCGTAAAGGGTTACGCCGATACAAGTTTTGACACTAATCTAGATGACTCTAAGTCTCAATCTGGATACATATTGAAAGTGGGAGCAATTAGCTAGAGTAGCTCCATGCAGAGCATTATTGACATAGAAATTTGCAAAATACTTACGGATCTGAATGTGACAGACCCGTTGACTAAAATTATCTCACAAGCAAAACATGATCACACCTTAGTACTCTTTGGGTGTTAATCACATAGATATGTGAACTAGATTACTGAATCTAGTAAACCTTTTGAGTGTTGGTCACATGACGATGTGAACTATGGGTGTTAATCACATGGTGATGTGAACTATTGCTGTTAAATCACATGGCGATGTGAACTAGATTATTGACTCTAGTGCAAGTGGGAGACTGAAGGAAATATGCCCTAGAGGCAATAATAAAGTTATTATTTATTTCCTTATATCATGATAAATGTTTATTATTCATGCTAGAATTGTATTAACCGGAAACATAATACATGTGTGAATACATAGACAAACAGAATGTCACTAGTATGCCTCTACTTGACTAGCTCGTTAATCAAAGATGGTTATGTTTCCTAACCATGAACAAAGAGTTGTTATTTGATTAACGAGGTCACATCATTAGTTGAATGATCTGATTGACATGACCCATTCCA
>NC_057797.1:763426326-763472006 GCF_018294505.1 Triticum aestivum | reverse complement strand
TGTCTCGGTCATGTCTACATTGTTCTCGAACCGTAGGGTCCGCACGCTTAAGGTTTCGATGACAGTTATATTATGAGTTTATGAGTATTGATGTACCGAAGGAGTTCGGAGTCCCGGATGAGATCACGGACATGACGAGGAGTCTCGAAATGGTCGAGACGTAAAGATTGATATATTGGAAGCCTATGTTTGGACATCGGAAGTGTTCCGGGTGAAATCGGGATTTTACCGGATTACCGGGAGGGTTACCGGAACCCCCCGGGAGCCAAATGGGCCAACATGGGCCTTAGTGGAAAGGTGAGAGGGCAGCCCACATAGGGCTGCGCCTCCCCCCTCTCCCTAGTCCTATTAGGACTAGGAGAGGGGCCGGCCACCTCTCTCTCTCTCCCCTTTGAAGGTTTCCTAGTTGGACTAGGATTGGAGGGGGGAGTCCTACTCCCGGTAGGAGTAGGACTCCTCCTGCGCCTACACCTCTTTGGCCGGCCAGCCCTCCTCCCTCCAACCTTTATATACGGAGGCAGGGGGCACCCCAAGACACACAAGTTGATCCTTGAGATCGTTCCTTAGCCGTGTGCGGTGCCCCCTGCCACCAAATTCCACCTCGATCATACCGTTACAGTGCTTAGGCGAAGCCCTGCGTCGGTAGTACATCAAGATCGTCACCACACCGTCGTGCTGACGGAACTCTTCCTCGACGCTTTGCTGGATCGGAGCCCAAGGAACGTCATCGAGCTGAACGTGTGCTAAGAACTCGGAGGTGCCGGAGTAACGGTGCTTGGATCGGTCGGATCGGGAAGAAGACGTACGACTACTTCCTCTACGTTGTGTGATCGCTTCCGCAGTCGGTCTGCGTTGGTACGTAGACAACACTCTCCCCTCTCGTTGCTGTGCATCACCATGATCTTGCGTGTGCGTAGGAAATTTTTTGAAATTACTGCGTTCCCCAACACTTTCTTTCTTGACATAGGGTCCAAGTCTCCTAGATCATATTCGGTGAGAAAATCACATTCCCGAAGGTTTCATTCTGTTTGGACTCCATTTGATATTCCATTTCTTCAAAACTCTGAAATAGGAAAAAAAGAGCAATTCTGGTTGGGCCTCCGGTTAATAGGTTAGTCCCAAAAATAATATAAAAGTGGATAATAAAGCCCAATATTGTCAAAAACAGTAGATAATATAGCATGGAGCAATCAAAAATTATAGATACGTTGGAGACGTATCATTGGGTAGTCTCTCTTTGTATATATGCTGTAATCTGTAACACCGGTAATCAATCAATCAAGGTAGATAGTTTCCAACTCGCCATGTGGCGTGGACCTGCTCCTTCGCAAGGCGTGCAACTTTCGTTGGGGTGTCCATCCTCTCCTTGGCAGCGCTCCGATCCCTCGATGCCGATCTAGAGTGCCTTCGCATTTTTGCTGCTGCGGCAGCGCCGGGAGTCCGTCTCCACCGAGGGGAAAGAGCGACAGATGATGTCATAGAGCATGACTTGATAGTCGGAAGCAGCTCAACTGTGGATCTGCATGACCCGCAGCCGAGTTGGCCGGAGTCAACTTGATCCGCTCTCTGCCTTCCGCGGAGAGCGGCCAATGCCTCCAATTGGGGTAGTCGTAGATGGGCTCGACAGTGCCAGCACGAGCACGCGGCGCCTCCTCTGAGGAGCAGGGGCTAGAGGTGTCAGGCGCCGCCTGACTGACGAAGGCCCGGGCCATGGTAGGCGGGCACTGAAATGCAGCTGCCTCTTTGGGCCATCGGGGAGGCTACAGAGTTTGAGATCCGACCCCTGTCCATTCGCGGCCGACGGTGGGTAGGCTTCTCACCCTCCGGGTGGAGATGGATTCCTAGCGCCTCCTAGTCGACCAGATCGAACTCATTGTCATCCATTGCCGGAGTTGCCCAGAGTGATGCTAGGAGGAGAGGAGACGAGCAGCGTGGACGAGGAAGTGGAGCGGTTAAGAGTGTGGACAATGACTAGGGTTCGGTCCCATATCCGCCCCACTTAGAGAAACTCTAGCAGACCCCGTAAATTGCCCGATGAGGGAGCCCTGGATTAGGGGGTGTCCGGATAGCCGGACTATAACCTTTGCCCGGACTCTTGGACTATGAAGATACAAGATTGAAGACTTCGTCCCGTGTTCGGATGGGACTTTCCTTGGCGTGGAAGGCAAGCTTGGCAATACGGATATGTAGATCTCCTTCTATTGTAACCGACTCTGTGTAACCCTAGCCCTCTCCCGTGTCTATATAAACCGGAGGGTTTAGTCCATAGGACAACAACAATCATACCATAGGCTAGCTTCTAGGGTTTAGCCTCTCTGATCTCGTGGTAGATCTACTCTTCTACTACCCATATCATCAATATTAATCAAGTAGGAGTAGGGTTTTACTTCCATCGAGAGGGCTCGAACCTGGGTAAAAACGTTGTGTCCCTTGTCTCCTGTTACCATCCGACTAGAGGCACAGTTCGGGACCCCCTACCCGAGATCCGCCGGTTTTGACACCGACATTGGTGCTTTCATTGAGAGTTCCTCTGTGTCGTCATCTTTAGGCCCGATGGCTCCTCCAATAATCAACAACAATGCGGTCCAGGGTGAGACTTTTCTCCCCGGACAGATCTTCGTATTCGGCGGCTTTGCACTTCGGGCTAATTCACTTGGCCATCTGGAGCAGATTGAAAGCTACGCCCCTGGCCATCAGGTCAGATTTGGAAGTTTGAATTACATGGCCGACATCCGCGGAGACTTGATCTTCGACGGATTCGAGCCACAGCCGAGCGCGCTGCACTGTCATGATGGGCATAACTTAACTGAAGAAAATATGCCCTAGAGGCAATAATAAAGTTATTATTTTATTTCCTTATATCATGATAAATGTTTATTATTCATGCTAGAATTGTATTAACCGGAAACATAATACTTGTGTGAATACATAGACAAACTAAACGTCACTAGTATGCCTCTACTTGACTAGCTCGTTAATCGAAGATGGTTATGTTTCCTAACCATAGACATGTGTTTTCATTTGATTAACGAGATCACATCATTAGGAGAATGATGTGATTGACATGACCCATTCCATTAGCTTAGCACCCGATCGTTTAGTATGTTGCTATTGCTTTCTTCATGACTTATACATGTTCCTATGACTATGAGATTATGCAACTCCCGTTTGCCAGAGGAACACTTTGTGTGCTACCAAACGTCACAACGTAACTGGGTGATTATAAAGGAGCTCTAAAGGTGTCTCCAAAGGTACATGTTGGGTTGGCGTATTTCGAGATAAGGATTTGTCACTCCGATTGTCGGAGAGGTATCTCTGGGCCCTCTCGGTAATGCACATCACATAAGCCTTGCAAGAATTGCAACTAATGAGTTAGTTGCGAGATGATGTATTACGAAATGAGTAAAGAGACTTGCCGGTAACGAGATTTAACTAGGTATTGAGATACCGACGATCGAATCTCGGGCAAGTAACATACCGATGACAAAGGGAACAACGTATGTTGTTATGCGGTCTGACCGATAAAGATCTTCATAGAATATGTAGGAGCCAATATGAGCATCCAGGTTCCGCTATTGGTTATTGACTGGAGACATGTCTCGGTCATGTCTACATTGTTCTCGAACCCGTAGGGTCCGCACGCTTAAAGTTACGATGACAGTTTCATTATGAGTTTATATATTTTTATGTACCGAAGATTGTTTGGAGTCCCGGATGTGATCACGGACATGACGAGGAGTCTCGAAATGGTCGAGACATAAAGATTGATATATTGGACGGCTATATTCGGACACCGGAAGTGTTTCGGATAAAACCCGGAGTACCGGGGGGTTACCGGAACCCCCCGGGGGTTAATGGGCCTCATGGGCCCAAAGTGGAGAAGAGGAGGGGCGGCCAGGGCAGGCCGCATGCCCCCTCCCCCTCTAGTCCGAATTGGACAATGAGGGGGGGCGGCGCCCCCCCCTTCCTTCCTCTCCTCTCTCCCTTCCTTCCCCCTCTCCTAGTTGGACAAGGAAAAGGAGGGAGTCCTACTCCCGGTAGGAGTAGGACTCCTCCCTGGCGCGCCTCCTCCTGGCCGGCCGCCCCTTCCCCTTGCTCCTTTATATACGGGGGCAGGGGGCACCTCTAGACACACAAGTTGATCTTTGTGATCGTTCTCTTAGCCGTGTGCGGTGCCCCCCTCCACCATAATCCTCGATAATATTGTAGCGGTGCTTAGGCAAAGCTCTGCGACGGTAGAACATCAAGATCGTCACCACGCTGTCGTGCTGACGGAACTCTTCCCCGACACTTTGCTGGATCGGAGTCTGGGGATCGTCATCGAGCTAAACGTGTGCTAGAACTCGGAGGTGACGTAGTTTCGATGCTTGATCGGTCGGGCCGTGAAGACGTACGACTACATCAACCGCGTTGTCATAACGCTTCCGTTGTCGGTCTACGAGGGTATGTAGACTACACCCTCCCCTCTCGTTGCTATGCATCACCATGATCTTGCGTGTGCGTAGGATTTTTTTTTGAAATTACTACGTTCCCCAACAGTGGCATCCGAGCCTAGGTTTTATGTGTTGATGTTATTTGCACGAGTAGAACACAAGTGATTTGTGGGCGATATAAGTCATACTGCTTACCAGCATGTCATACTTTGGTTCGGCGGTATTGTTGGATGAAGCGGCCCGGACCGACATTACGCGTACGCTTACGTGAGACTGGTTCTACCGACGTGCTTTGCACACAGGTGGCTGGCGGGTGTCAGTTTCTCTAACTTTAGTTGAACGGAGTGTGGCTATGCTCGGTCCTTGCGAAGGTTAAAACAGCACCAACTTGACAAACTATCGTTGTGGTTTTTGATGCGTAGGTAAGATTGGTTCTTGCTTAAGCCCGTAGCAGCCACGTAAAACTTGCAACAAACAAAGTAGAGGACGTGTAACTTATTTTTGCAGGGCATGTTGTGATGTGATATGGTCAAGACGTGATGCTAAATTTTATTTTATGAGATGATCATGTTTTGTAACCGAGTTATCGGCAACTGGCTGGAGCCATATGGTTGTAGCTTTATTGTATGCAATGCAATCGCCCTGTAATGCTTTACTTTATCACTAAGCGGTAGCGATAGTCGTAGAAGCATAAGATTGGAGAGACGACAACGATGGTACGATGGAGATCAAGGTGTCGCGCCGGTGACGATGGTGATCATGACGGTGCTTCGAAGATGGAGATCACAAGCACAAGATGATGATGGCCATATCATATCACTTATATTGGTTGCATGTGATGTTTATCTTTTATGCATCTTATCTTGCTTTGATTGACGATAGCATTATAAGATGATCCCTCACTAAATTATCATAGTAAAAGTGTTCTCCCTGAGTATGCACCGTTGCGAAAGTTCTTCATGCTGAGACACCACGTGATGATCGGGTGTGATAGGCTCTACGTTCAAATACAACGGGTGCAAAACAGTTGCACACGCAGAATACTCAGGTTTAACTTGACGAGCCTAGCATATAGCAGATATGGCCTCGGAACACGGAGACTGAAAGGTCGAGCGTGAATCATATAGTAGATATGATCAACATAGTGATGTTCACCAATGAAACTACTCCATCTCACGTGATGATCGGACATGGTTTAGTTAATTTGGATCACGTGATCACTTAGAGGATTAGAGGGATGTCTATCTAAGTGGGAGTTCTTTAGTAATATGATTAATTGAACTTAAATTTATCATGAACTTAGTACCTGATAGTATCTTGCTTGTTTATGTTTGATTGTAGATAGATGGCCCGTGCTGTTGTTCCGTTGAATTTTAATGCGTTCCTTGAGAAAGCAAAGTTGAAAGATGGTAGCAATTACACGGACTGGGTCCATAACTTGAGGATTATCCTCATTGCTGCACAGAAGAGTTACATCCTGGAAGCACCGCTGGGTGCCAGGCCTGCTGCTGTTGCAACTGACGATGTTAAGAACGTCTGGCAGAGCAAAGCTGATGACTACTCGATAGTTCAATGTGCCATGCTTTACGGCTTAGAATCGGGTCTTCAACGACGTTTTGAACGTCATGGGGCATATGAGATGTTCCAAGAGTTGAAGTTAATATTTCAAGCAAATGCCTGGATTGAGAGATATGAAGTCTCCAATAAGTTCTATAGCTGCAAGATGGAGGAGAACAGTTCTGTTAGTGAGCATATACTCAAAATGTCTGGGTATAATAATCACTTGATTCAGATGGGAGTTAATCTTCCAGATGATTGCGTCATTGACAGAATTCTCCAATCACTGCCACCAAGCTACAAGAGCTTCGTGATGAACTATAATATGCAAGGGATGGATAAGACAATTCCCGAGCTCTTTGCAATGCTGAAAGCTATAGAGGTAGAAATCAAGAAGGAGCATCAAGTGTTGATGGTCAACAAGACCACTAGTTTCAAGAAAAAGGGCAAAGGGAAGAAGAAGGGGAACTTCAAGAAGAACAGCAAGCAAGTTGCTGCTCAGGAGAATAAACCCAAATCTGGACCTAAGCCTGAAACTGAGTGCTTCTACTACAAGCAGACTGGTCACTGGAAGCGGAACTGCCCCAAGTATTTGGCGGATAAGAAGGATGGCAAGGTGAACAAAGGTATATGCGATATACATGTTATTGATGTGTACCTTACTAATGCTCGCAGTAGCACCTGGGTATTTGATACTGGTTCTGTTGCTATTATTTGCAACGAAACAGGGACTGCGGATTAAGCGAAGATTGGCTAAGGACGAGGTGATGATGCGTGTGGGAAATGGTTCCAAAGTCGATGTGATCGCGGTCGGCATGCTACCTCTACATCTACCTTCGGGATTAGTATTAGACCTAAATAATTGTTATTTGGTGCCAGCGTTGAGCATGAACATTATATCTGGATCTTGTTTGATGCGAGATGGTTATTCATTTAAATCAGAGAATAATGGTTGTTCTATTTATATGAGTAATATCTTTTATGGTCATGCACTGTTGAAGAGTGGTCTATTCTTATTAAATCTCGATAGTAGTGACACACATATTCATAATGTTGAAGCCAAAAGATGCAGAGTTGATAATGATAGTGCAACTTATTTGTGGCACTGTGATGTCTACTACGCAACCTTCTTCTTGTAGACGTTGTTGGGCCTGCAAGTGCACAAGTTTGTAGGACAGTAGCAAATTTCCCTCAAGTGGATGACCTAAGGTTTATCAATCCATAGGAGGCGTAGGATGAAGATGGTCTCTCTCAAGCAACCCTGCAACCAAATAACAAAGAGTCTCTTGTGTCCCCAACACACCCAATACAATGGTAAATTGTATAGGTGCACTAGTTTGGCGAAGAGATGGTGATACAAGTGCAAAATAGATAGTAGATATAGGTTTTTGTAAACTGAAAATATAAAAAAAGCAAGGTAGCAAGTGGTAAAAGTGAGCGTAAACGGTATTGCAATGATAGGAAACAAGGCCTAGGGTTCATACTTTCACTAGTGCAAGTTCTCTCAACAATAATAACATAGATAGATCATATAACGAGCCCTCAACATGCAACAAGGAGTCACTCCGAAGCCACTAATAGCGGAGAACAAACGTAGAGATTATGGTAGGGTACGAAACCACCTCAAAGTTATTCTTTCAAATCAATCCGTTGGGCTATTCCTATAAGTGTCACAAACAACCTTGGAGTTTTTACTAGAATAACACCTTAAGATACAAATCAACCAAAACCCTAATGTCACCTAGATACTCCATTGTCACCTCAAGTATCCGTGGGCACGATTATACGATATGCATCACACAATCTCAGATTTATCCAACCAACATAAAAGTACTTCAAATAGTGCCCCAAAGTTTCTACCGGAGAATCAAGAACGTGTGCCAACCCCTATGCATAGGTTCATGGGCGGAACCCGCAAGTTGGTCACCAAAACATACATCAAGTGGCACGTGACATCCCATTGTCACCACAGATAAGCACGGCAAGACATACATCAAGTGTTCATAAAAGACTCAATCCGATGAGATAACTTCAAAGGGGAAACTCAATTCATCACAAGAGAGTAGAGGGGGAGAAGAAACATAAGATCCAACTACAATAGCAAAGCTCGGGATACATCAAGATCGTGCCATAGAGGAACACGAGAGAGAGAGAGATCAAACACATAGCTACTCGTACATACCCTCAGCCCCAAGGGAAAACTACTCCCTCCTCGTCATGGAGAGCGCCGGGATGATGAAGATGGCCACCAGCGATGGATCCCCCCTCCGGCAGGGTACCGGAAAGGGGTTCCGATTGGTTTTTGGTGGTTCTGGAGGCTTGCGGCGGCGGAACTCCCGATCTATCTTCTGGTCTGGAAGTTTTAGGGTACGTAGGTATATATGGGTGGAGGGAGAACGTCGGTGGAGCTACGGGGGCCCCACGAGGCAGGGGGGCACGCTCAGGGGGGGAGGGCGCGCCCCCCACCCTCGTGAGCACCTCCCGTATCTTCTGACGTGGGGTCCAAGTCCATCAGGTGGGTTTCCTTCCAAAAATAACTTCTCCAATTGATTTCGTTCCGTTTTGACTCCGTCTGATATTCCTTTTCCTCGAAACACTGAAATAGGCATAAAACAGCAAATCTGGGCTGGGCCTCCGGTTAATAGGTTAGTCCCAAAAGTAATATAAAAGTGGATAATAAAGCCCAATATTGCCTAAAACAGTAGATAAAGTAGCATGGAGCAATCAAAAATTATAGATACGTTGGAGACGTATCACACTGCCGTTTGGGTCATATCGATGTAAAGCGCATGAAGAAACTCCATACTGATGGACTTTTGGAACCACTTGATTATGAATCACTTGGTACTTGCGAACCGTGCCTTATGGGCAAGATGACCAAAACACCGTTCTCCGGTACTATGGAGAGAGCAACAGATTTGTTGGAAATCATACATACAGCTGTATGTGGTCCAATGAATGTTGAGGCTCGTGGCGGATATCATTATTTTCTCACTTTCACAGATGACTTAAGCAGATATGGGTATTTCTACTTAATGAAACATAAGTCTGAAACATTTGAAAAGTTCAAAGAATTTCAGAGTGAAGTTGAAAATCATCGTAACAAGAAAATAAAGTTTCTATGATCTGATCATGGAGGAGAATATTTGAGTTACGAGTTTGGTGTACATTTGAAACAATGCGGAATAGTTTCGCAACTCACGCCACTCGGAACACCATAGCATAATGGTGTGTCCGAGCGTCATAATCATACTTTACTAGATATGGTGCGATCTATGATTTCTCTTACTGATTTACCGCTATCGTTTTGGGGTTATGCTTTAGAGACGGCCGCATTCACGTTAAATAGGGCACCATCGAAATCCGTTGAGACGACGCCTTATGAACTATGGTTTGGCAAGAAACCAAAGTTGTCGTTTATTAAAGTTTGGGGCTGCAATGCTTATGTGAAAAAGCTTCAACCTGATAAGATCGAACCCAAATCGGAGAAATGTGTCTTCATAGGATATCCAAAGGAAACTATTGGATACACCTTCTATCACAGATCTGAAGGCAAGACTTTTGTTGCTAAATTCGGAAACTTTCTAGAGAAGGAGTTTCTCTCGAAAGAAGTGAGTGGGAGGAAAGTAGAACTTGATGAGGTAACTGTACCTGTTCCCTTATTGGAAAGTAGTACATCATAGAAACCGATTCCTGTGACACCTATATCAATTAGTGAGGAAGCTAATGACGATGATCATGAAACTTCAGAACAAGTTTCTACTGAACCTCGTAGATCAACCAGAGTAAGATCTGCACCAGAGTGGTACGGTAATCCTATTCTGGAAGTCATGCTACTAGATCATGATGAACCTACAAACTATGAAGAAGCGATGGTGAGCCCAGATTCCGCAAAATGGCTTGAAGCCATGAAATCTGAGATGGGATCCATGTATGAGAACAAAGTGTGGACTTTGGTTGACTTGCCCAATGATCGGCAAGCAATTGAGAATAAATGGATCTTCAAGAAGAAGACTGACGCTGATGGTAATGTTACTGTCTACAAAGCTGGACTTGTCGCAAGAGATTTTCGACAAGTTCAAGGGATTGACTACGATGAGACCTTCTCACTCGTAGCGATGCTTAAGTCTGTCCGAATCATGTTAGCAATTGCCGCATTTTATGATTATGAAATTTGGCAGATGGATGTCAAAACTGCATTCCTGAATGGATTTCTGGAAGAAGAGTTGTATATGATGCAGCCGGAAGGTTTTGTCGATCCAAAAGGAGCTAACAAAGTGTGCAAGCTCTAGCGATCCATTTATGGACTGGTGCAAGCCTCTCGGAGTTGGAATAAACGCTTTGATAGTGTAATCAAAACATTTGGGTTTGTACAGACTTTTGGAGAAGCCTGTATTTACAAGAAAGTGAGTGGGAGCTCTGTAGCATTTCTGATATTATATGTGGATGACATATTACTAATCGGAAATGATATAGAATTTCTGGATAGCATAAAGGGATACTTGAATAAGAGTTTTTCAAAGAAAGACCTCGGTGAAGTTGCTTACATATTGGGCATTAAGATCTATAGAGATAGATCAAGACGCTTAATTGGACTTTGACAAAGCACATACCTTGACAAATTTTTGAAGAAGTTCAAAATGGATCAAGCAAAGAAACGATTCTTGCCTGTGTTACAAGGTGTGAAATTGAGTAAGACTCAATGCCCGACCACTGCAGAAGATAGAGAGAAAATGAAAGATGTTCCCTATGCTTCAGCCATAGGCTCTATCATGTATGCAATGATGTGTACCAGACCTGATGTATGTCTTGCTATAAGTCTAGCAGGGAGGTACCAAAGTAATCCAGGAGTGGATCACTGGACAGCGGTCAAGAACATCCTGAAATACCTGAAAAGGACTAAGGATATGTTTCTCGTATATGGAGGTGACAAAGAGCTCATCGTAAATGGTTATGTTGATGCAAGCTTTGACACTGATCCGGATGATTCTAAATCGCAAACCGGATACATGTTTACATTAAACGGTGGAGCTGTCAGTTGGTGCATTTCTAAACAAAGCGTTGTGGCGGGATCTACATGTGAAGCGGAGTACATAGCTGCTTTGGAAGCAGCGAACGAAGGAGTCTGGATGAAGGAGTTCATATCCGACCTAGGTGTCATACCTAGTGCATCGGGTCCAATGAAAATCTTTTGTGACAATACGGGTGCAATTGCCTTGGCAAAGGAATCCAGATTTCACAAGAGAACCAAGCACATCAAGAGATGCTTCAATTCCATCCAGGATCTAGTCCAGGTGGGAGACATAGAGATTTGCAAGATACATACGGATCTGAATGTAGCAGACCCATTGACTAAGCCTCTTCCACGAGCAAAACATGATCAACACCAAAGCTCCATGGGTGTTAGAATCATTACTGTGTAATCTAGATTATTGACTCTAGTGCAAGTGGGAGACTCAAGGAAATATGCCCTAGAGGCAATAATAAAGTTATTATTTTATTTCCTCATATCATGATAAATGTTTAGTATTCATGCTAGAATTGTATTAACCGGAAACATAATACTTGTGTGAATACATAGACAAACTAAACGTCACTAGTATGCCTCTACTTGACTAGCTCGTTAATCGAAGATGCTTATGTTTCCTAACCATAGACATGTGTTGTCATTTGATTAACAGGATCACATCATTAGGAGAATGATGTGATTGACATGACCCATTCCATTAGCTTAGCACTCGATCGTTTAGTATGTTGCTATTGCTTTCTTCATGACTTATACATGTTCCTATGACTATGAGATTATGCAACTCCCGTTTGCCGAAGGAACACTTTGTGTGCTACTAAACGTCACAACGTAACAGGGTGATTATAAAGGTGCTCTACAGGTGTCTCCAAAGGTACATGTTGGGTTGGCGTATTTCGAGATTAGGATTTGTCACTCCGATTGTCAGAGAGGTATCTCTGGGCCCTCTCGGTAATGCACATCACATAAGCCTTGCAAGCATTGCAACTAATGAGTTAGTTGCGAGATGATGTATTACGAAACAAGTAAAGAGACTTGCCGGTAACGAGATTGAACTAGGTATTGAGATACCGACGATCGAATCTCGGGCAAGTAACATACCGATGACAAAGGGAACAACGTATGTTGTTATGCGGTCTGACCGATAAAGATCTTCGTAGAATATGTAGGAGCCAATATGAGCATCCAGGTTCCGCTATTGGTTATTGATTGGAGACGTGTCTCGGTCATGTCTACATTGTTCTCAAACCCGTAGGGTCCACACGCTTAACGTTACGATGACAGTTTCATTATGAGTTTATATATTTTGATGTACCGAAGATTGTTCGGAGTCCCGGATGTGATCACGGACATGACGAGGAGTCTCGAAATGGTTAAGACATAAAGATTGATATATTGGACGGCTATATTCGGACACCGGAAGTGTTCCGGAGAAGTTTCGGATAAAACCCGGAGTGCCGGGGGGTTACCAGAACCCCCCCGGGGGTTAATGGGCCTCATGGGCCCAAAGTGGAGAAGAGGAGGGGCGGCCAGGGCAGGCCACGCGCCCCCTCCCCCTCTAGTCTGAATTGGACAAGGAGGGGGGCGGCGCCCCCCCCCCCTTTCCTTCCTCTCCTCTCTACCTTCCTCCCCCCTCTCCTAGTTGGACAATGAAAAGGAGGGAGTCCTACTCCCGGTAGGAGTAGGACTCCTCCCTGGCACGCCTCCTCCTGGCCGGCCGCCCCTTCCCCTTGCTCCTTTATATACGGGGGCAGGGGGCACCTCTAGACACACAAGTTGATCTTCGTGATCGTTCTCTTAGCCGTGTGCGGTGCCCCCCTCCACCATAATCCTCGATAATATTGTAGCGGTGCTTAGGCGAAGCTCTGCGATGGTAGAACATCAAGATCGTGACCATGCTGTCGTGCTGAAGGAACTCTTCCCCGACACTTTGTTGGATCGGAGTCCGGGGATCGTCATCGAGCTGAACGTGTGCTAGAACTCAGAGGTGCCGTAGTTTCGGTGCTTGATCGGTCGAGCCGTGAAGACGTACGACGACATCAACCACATTGTCATAACGCTTCCGTTGTGGGTCTACGAGGGTACGTAGACAACACTCTCCCCTCTCGTTGCTATGCATCACCATGATCTTGCGTGTGCGTAGGAATTTTTTTTGAAATTACTGCGTTCCCCAACATTAACTCTGCCGCCGAACAGTGCCCTGGAGGCCGCACCCGCATCCGCTCCGACCTTTAGCTCGGAGCCAACTGCGCCGACCGAGGGCGGGTGGCTAGACCCCACCGTGGGGGCTGCAGTCTCAACGGTGATCGAGCCGCACATCAGCCTTACCCTCTGCGAAGCCCGTGACTCCAAGGTGCCGAACTCTTCTCCGGACTCCGAACCCTCCACGCCCCTGCCAATCAAATCTGATTGGGCGCCGATCATGAAATTCACCACCGCAGATATCTCTCAGCACTCGCCCTTTGGCGACATTCTGAATTCACTAAGGTCTCTCTCTTTGTCAGGAGAGTCCGGGCCGGATTATGACCGGCAGGATTACGACGAAGAAATTCGACGCCCACCCACCACCCACTTCGTAGCCACTGTCGATGATTTAACCAACATACTTGATTTCAACTCCGAAAACATCGACGGTATGGACGATGATGTAGGAGACGAACAGGAACCAGCGCCCACAGGGCACTGGACAGCCACCCCATCCTATGATGTATACATGGTGGATACACCCAAAGGAAACGACGACGAAGAACGGGAGGGCGCAACGAAGGATCGTTCCTTCGAAAAGCAGTCAAAGCGGCGGCGTAAGCGCCGCTCCAAGCCCCGCCTCGATAGAGACAGCGGTCATACAGACCCAGCCTCATAGCAGGGCGAGCTGGCGGATGATGAACATGGCATCGAGCAACCGTCCGAACAAGGCAACTTGGATAAACAAACCGAACAACCCGTCTCCGGCGAAGATAACAGTCCGGACGACCTCACGCCGGACAAGTTCCTGGAGCAGAAGAACCTCCACAAAAGCCTCGTCGCCACTGTGCGTAGCCTGAAAAAGCAGAAGCGGAAGCTCAAAACTGCGGAAGATGCACTCAGAATCAGATGGAGCAAAGTACTCAACACCGCAGAAAAATACGGCGGCAGTCGCCACACAAAGAGCTACCCGAAGCGAAAGCTACTGCCTGAATTTGATGAGGAGGCCTTAGAGCCCCCGCAATCAGAAAATAAGGAAGCCACCCGGTCGGATAGATGACCCCATGGCCAACATAGAGCGGCAAACGGCGCCGCACACAAGCCAGCATGCGATCCACCCAAGGATTCGCGTCAAAAAGACGACCCAGCGAGATCTATCTACGGGCCAAGAAAGCAAGCTCTAGCAAGGAATGCAACGCAACAAATATCCGAACACCACGGCACACCCAAATACAGGGGTGCCACACCCCCTCTATGTTTCACCGATGAGGTGCTGGACCATGAATTTCCAGCGGGATTCAAACCCGTAAACATAGAGGCATACGACAGAATGACAGACCCTGGAGTCTGGATTGAGGACTATATCCTCCATATCCACATGGCCAGAGGAGACGACCTCCACGCCATAAAATACCTACCCCTCAAGCTCAAAGGGCCAGCCCGGCGGCTTAAAGGCCTTCCCAAAAACACTACTGGAAGTTGGGAAGAGCTCGAGGACACTTTTCAGGCAAATTTTCAAGGGACCTATGTCCGACCACCGGATGCAGATGATTTAAGTCATATAACTCAACAACCCGGAGAGTCAGCCCGGAAGCTCTGGAACAGATTTCTTACTAAAAAGAACCAGATAGTCGACTGTCCGGACACCGAAGCCTTAGCAGCTTTCAAACACAGTGTTCGAGACGAATGGCTCGCCAGACACCTCGGCCTAGAAAAGCCAAGAACAATGGCCGCATTAACAAGCCTCATGACCCGCTTTTGCATGGGAGAGGACAGCTGGTTGGCAAGACGCAGCACCAGCGTCCCAAGTACATCCGAAGTCAGGGATGGAAACGGGAAGCCATGACGCAGCAAAGACCAGCGCTGGAATAAGGGAAACAGCCCAAAGAGCACGGCGGTCAACGCCGGATTCAAAAGCTCTCGGCAGGGTCGGCAAAAGCTGCCCCTTAAAGATAATAGGGACGAACTGTCTAATCTAAACAAAATCCTGGACAAGATATGTCAAATCCACAGCACCCCCGGGAAGCCTGCAAATCATTCCCACAGAGAATGTTGGGTCTTCAAGAAATCCGGCAAACTCAATGCCGAACACAAGGGGTTGGATACACCAAGTGAAGATGATGATGAACCCCACAAACAAAGCACCGGGGAACAAAAGAAATTCCCACAAGAAGTCAGAACAGTAAACTTACTACACGTGACAAAAGGGAGAAACGAAGTGGTGCCCACAGAGATATGCACCATGCGGCCCATCACAAAAGAGCCTCGCCACTGGTTGTCAAAACCAATCACCTTCGACCATCAGGACTACTCCGGAAGTATCCGGAACGTAGGCTGGGCTGCCTTGGTGTTAGATCCGATCATTGATGGATTCTACTTCACACGAGTCCTCATGGACGGCGGCAGTGATTTAAACCTGCTATATCAGGACACAGTCCGCAAAATGGGGATGGACCCAACAAAAATTAGCCATAGCAATACTTCCTTTAAAGGAGTAATGCCAGGCCCAGAAGTCCATTGCACGGGCTCCCTCCTACTAGAACTTATGTTCGGCTCCCCCGATAACTTCCGTGGCGAAAAGCTAACCTTCCACATCGCCTCGTTTCAAAGTGGCTATCAAGCACTACTGGGACGCGAAGCTTTCGCTCGCTTTAACGCAATACCGCATTATGCGTCTCTCACGCTTAAGATGCCCGGTCCACGAGGCATCTTGTCACTAAAGGCAAATATTGAGTGTTCCTCGCGCGCGGAAGAATGTGCGGTTGCCTTGACAGCCACACACTAAAACGGCTTCATCAACCAAAGCACCTAACAGGTTGTTAAGACCACGGACGCGGCTAGACGAGTCCGGCGTAAACGCACAATTGATAAAGGTTTAATAGCTGTATACCCCTATACAAGGGGCTCCGCGCATGTAAAACAAGCGACAATAAGGCTCAATTTTATCCATTTCGAATTATACTTTGTTTATTTAGTATAACGTACATTTCGCATGACTTTTTTCAACTAAGTTCGTCTCTTTTACAGATGAACACCGTGCTACACCCGTCCAGGATACGGCACAACAGAGACATATGCACAGACGTGCAGCAGGGACCCGTCCCAAGGATTCCTTTTAGATTAAGACCCTGCGTAAACTTTTGTTACTGTCTCTTGTTGATACACATCCCTTGGATTCTCAGTATAACCGAGGAGGAGGCTGGCGTCTTGGCATGTGGCCACGTCAAAATTTTGCACGTACCTGGACACCAGGGGCTTATTATCAAGGGCACTGCTCAGCCCATTTTCATAAAGACCGAATACCTTAGTGAGTGTTCGGCGTCGCGAGTTTGGCCTTATATGCATCAGCTCCAAATCATGTCTTTGGTCAAATGTTGGGTTTGCCCGGCTCCTGTGTTTTGCTGCCTTACGTTCCGCTCTATCGGCTAAGGCGGCACCAGGAGAACTACTGCGATTGTGCCCCGGTTCAGCCAGGCGAGCACCTCAGTAGAGAAAGCCGAAAATTGACTGTCATGATATAGCGAGAGACTGGTCAACCACTTGCTGACTTATCGGAATCTTTTGGATTCCTCCGCATTAATGAAGGGTTGTTTCCCGGCCAGGCACACACGCGCCCCGAACTCGGGCGAGCGCGGCGCCACCAGGGGCTATGTCGTAGCCCCACTGTCAAACTCCTATGGCAAAGTGAAAGTGAGTGAAAATGCACCTTCTGCGAACACCTCCTTCATGGACCAAGAAGTTGGGTCAAGTGTGAAAATGCGCCTTCTGCGAACACCCCCGCATTATATGCATGGGGGCTGAAGCCGACGACTGCCATCTTTCAGATTGTATACACATATACATTAACGGACGCACAAGAGGTATTATAATTCTTGCAGGCACAAGTATAAAAAGCTTCTACATTTCATCAAAATATGTTTTACAATAATACATGTTATTCGAACATAATATCCTTCGAACACTGCGTCTCTATTAAATGAGCGCCTTGCAGAACTTCCTGAAAATAGTGCTCGGCAGGTACTCGGCTTCCGTCCGAATCTTGGGATGCAACAGCGATGGCCTTCATCTCTGCCCAGTATGTCTTGACACGGGCAAGGGCCATCCGCGCACCCTCTATGCATGCTGACCTCTTCATCGCGTCGATATACGGCACTGCACCAAGGAGCTGCTGCACCAAGCTAAAATAGTTGTTTGGCTTTGGCCTTTCCGGCCACAGATGATCCACGACATACTTCATGGCGAGTCCAGATAACCTATTCAGCTCGGCCCATTCGGCCAAAAATTCGGTCAATGGAAGCGGACGCTCTGGATTGTGGAACTGCGACCAGAAGAGCTTTTCCACTTCGCGATCTTTCTGATCCCGGAAGTGTTCGGCCGCATCAGCGGCACTCGCCGCTAAATCTAGATATGCGTCCGCCGAACTCCAAATCTGGTCCAACGGAGCATATTTAGGATCTCCGAACTTCATCCGCATCATAAAGGGCTTTCCAGCCGCGATATCTCCGGCTTGACGTAGCACCTCCTTCATTGCCCTCATCGTAGAACGAGCATCCTTGGCCGCTGTAGTGGCCTTCTCCAGGTCCGTCCGCTCCACCCGATCTTCTTTTTCAGGAAGCTTGCAGCGGTCAGCAGCGTTCTTTAGCTTCACGGCCATCTCGGCCATTTCCTTCTTGCTTCGGCAGTGAGCAGGCTGTTCGGCTTTTAGCTCCTCAACCGCCTTTAAGGCAGCCGCATCACTTTTCCTGCCTTGCTCCTTGGCTCGGGCAAGTTCCGCCCGAAGGTTCTCCACGGCGGCAGCCCCATCTGCATCAAGCGCACACATTGTAAGATACTGGCATCAAGCTCCTCTTACCAGGTGTCTTCGGAGAAATTGCATACCTTGTTCCTCGTCAAGCCGCTTGTTGACAAGCGTGATGTCGGCATCTGCCACGTCGAGTTGCCGCTTTAGCTCGGCAAATTCATCAGTCCGGCTGGCCACCGGACACTTCGCCACCTGCATAGGAAGGTGGAAAATTATACCTGGGATTATGATCCTCTGCGTGTCGTCTCTTTCGACAGCACACAGAGTCTCAGGGGCTACTATCTACACAGGATGCATCTTAAATATGCGGAACTATGAAAAGGTACATCACTTCGCGTACCTCAAAACCTGTCAGTAAATTCCTGAAAGCCTCGTGCAACCCGCTCTCCGCAGACGAAATCCTTTCAATTACCGTACCCATCAACGTACGGTGCTCCTCTGAGATAGACGCTCGCCCTAGCATATCCTTCAGTTCCTCCGACCGTGCACCTGGCAGTGCCGGACTCATTCGATTGCTTTTTTCATAGGCCGGACACGGAGGGCTTTGGGGGCCATATGACTGCCTTCCGGCCCTGCTGGATTAGGAGAAACCCTCCGCGACGATACCTCAGGGTCGCCCGCCTCGTAAGGCGGTACCGAACTACAAGGTAAAATTTCTGTTATTTTCCTCAGAAATAAAACAAGGATTTCTCTCATTTTAAACCTTCCCTCTCTACTTACGGCTCAGTGGAGGGCTGATCCCCTTGAGGGCATTGTACGGCCGAGGTATCCCCCGGCACAGGACCCTCTGGCGAAGATTTCTTCCCCCGCTTTGAGACCATGGTCTCCGGGTCTTCAGAGGCGGTCCTCTTCTTCCCCTGAGTAGAGGAATCTTCGATTCCTCCTTTCCAGACAGCCTCCTTCGGGGAGGCAGTAACTTCCTTGTCCCCCCCTTCGCTTTCTTCCGAAGGCGCGATCTCCAGCATCCTGGTTAACTCGGAATCCGGCGACGTCTCAGGGAGGGGGCCGGACACCTGATTAACTTCGCCTTCGCTATCCACTCCTGTTTCAAGGACAGCTCTTTCAAGGGCGATGTTTTGATAAATGTACGAATGGCGTGTCAGGGCAGAGGGCTACTTACTTGAGTATCCGGACGCTTGCAGCTCAGATCTGCGTCCTCAGTAGAGTCCGGGCACGCTGCTTGTGGCCCGAAGAACAACTTGTACATCTCCGCAGGCGTCGCACCCATAAAATGTTGGAGAGCTCGTGGTCCCTCCGGATTGAACTCCCACAGGCGGAGGGGGCGACGTTTGCAGGGCAGGGTTCGGCGAATCAACATGACCTGCGTCACCACGACCAGACTGATGTCTCTTTCCAAGAGATCTCAGATGCGGCCTTACAATAGGGGCGCGTCCTTTGCCGGCCCCCAGTCCAGCCCCTTATTGACCCATGACGCTAGTCGGGGCGGGGGACCCGAGCGGAAAGCAGGCGGCACCACCCACTTGGTACCCCTGGGAGCCATGATATAAAACCACTCTTGTTGCCATAAGCTGGACTCCTCTTGAAAAGAGCCCTCGGGCCATGGAGCGTCGGCGTTCTTGCTAATAACAGCGCCTCCGCACTCCGCGTGATGTCCCTCGATCATCTTCGGCTCTACTTTAAAGGTCTTGAGCCACAGTCCGAAGTGAGGAGTAATACGGAGGAAAGCTTCGCACACGACGATGAACGATGAGATGTGGAGGATGGACTCCAGAGCTAAGTCATGAAATTCCAGCCCATAATAGAACATGAGCCCCCCCCCCCACGAAGGGATCCGTCGCGAAGCCTAGCCCTCAGAGGAAGTGAGATATGAACACCACGCTCTCACCGGGCTTGGGATTGGGAATAACCTGCCCTTGAGCAGGCAGCCTATGCGAGATTTCGCCGGTCAAATACCTGGCCTCTCTCAGCTTTAGCACGTCTTCCTCCGTGACGGAGGAAGGCATCCATCGGCCTTGAAGGTCGGAGCCGGACATCATCAAAGGTCCGAAGCGCCTAAATCTGGAGCCCTGGGTGTTGGAACTCGAGGCGAGAGGCGGATTCGATTGAGATTGAAAGAAAGGAGTAAGGCCTTGGTCTCTTTATAAGAGGTTGAATACCAAGAGCCCTCCCCGTGAACGTTTGGGACTTACCTTTGATCGAGGAGACATACCAACGGGCACGACTGGGTTACCCACGTCCGTGTTAATGAGAATCCCGTAAATAAAGGGGACACGATCTCTGCTTCGACAAGACGTGCCAAGGAAACCACCTCGCGAAACGCGCTGAGGTGGGACAGTAAAAATGATTCGAATATAGGCTTGGCTGTGGTGTGATGTCATGCTACGGAATACGTCAGCAGATTAGATCTGTGTAAATACTATTCTCTCTACGGCAGTATGTGGAACTTATTTTGCAGAGCCAGACACTATCCTTGTGTTCAAAATCTTCTATGAAGTATTCGGAGGAGGAACCCGCCTTGCAATGCCGAAGACAATCTGCGTGCCGGACTCGTCATCATTGAAGCCTGGTTCAGGGGCTACTGAGGGAGTCCTGGATTAGGGGGTGTCCGGATAGCCGGACTATAACCTTTGGTCGGACTCTTGGACTATGAAGATACAAGATTGAAGACTTCGTCCCATGTCCGGATGGGACTTTCCTTGGCATGGAAGGCAAGCTTGGCAATATGGATATGTAGATCTCCTTCTATTGTAACCGACCCTGTGTAACCCTAGCCCTCTCCGGTGTCTATATAAACCGGAGGGTTTAGTCCATAGGACAACAGCAATCATACCATAGGCTAGCTTCTAGGGTTTAGCCTCTATGATCTCATGGTAGATCTACTCTTGTACTACCCATATCATCAATATTAATCAAGCAGGAGTAGGGTTTTACCTCCATCGAGAGGGCCCGAACCTGGGTAAAAACGTTGTGTCCCTTGTCTCCTGTTACCATCCGCCTAGACGCACAGTTCGGGACCCCCTATCCGAGATCCGCCGGTTTTGACACTGACACCCGACCCGCAAAAATTCCCACGAGTATGCAGGCTCGACCCATTTTTCCGGCCAGAACAGAGCCGCATACTCTCCCGACCCGCAAATTTTTTGCCACAGCCCGCAAACCGTACGCCCCGAGCACTATAACTATGGTTCCACGACCCTTTTGCGGGTCCAAACCCTATCCCCCTGCCGCGAACCACCCGATTCCCCTTTCCCCTCTTCACATTCCTCGCCACCCGCGACCACCCGCCCCGCCTCCAGCCGCCATGTGGGGCCGAATGTGGAGCTCTGGATGCGGCCCCGGCAGCAGATCCGGCCGTGAGAGGGACCCGGAGCACGAGCGACGCGTCCGGTTGGACAGCGCGAGGAAGCATGGCGCCCGGAGGTGGACCAATGATACGTCTCCAACGTATCTATAATTTTTGATTGCTCCATGCTATATTATCTACTGTTTTGGACTATATTGGGCTTTATTTTCACTTTTATATTATTTTTAGGACTAACCTATTAACAAGAGGCCCAGCCCAGAATTGCTATTTTTTGCCTATTTCAGTGTTTCGGAGAAATAGAATATCAAACGGAGTCCAAACGGAATGAAACCTTCGGGAACGTGATTTTCTCACCGAACATGATCCAGGAGACTTGGACCCTACTCCAAGGAACAAAAGAGGCGGTCACGAGGGTGGGGGGCGCGCCCCCTGCCTCGTGGGCCCCCTGTTGCTCTACCGACGTACTCCTTCCTCCTATATATACCTACGTACCCCCCCCAAACGATCAGATACGGAGCCAAAAACCTAATTCCACCACCGCAACTTTCTATATCCACGAGATCCCATCTTGGGGCCTGTTCTGGAGCTCCGCCGGAGAGGGTCGTCATCACGGAGGGCTTCTACATCATCATAGCCTCTCCGATGAAGTGTGAGTAGTTTACCTTAGACCTTCGGGTCCATAGTTATTAGCTAGATGGCTTCTTCTCTCTTTTTGGATCTCAATACAATGTTCTCCCCTCTCTCGTGGAGATCTATTCGATGTAATGTTCTTTTTGCAGTGTGTTTGTTGAGACCGATGAATTGTGGGTTTATGATCAAGTCTATCTATGAATAATATTTGAATCTTCTCTGAATTCTTTTATGTATGATTGGTTATCTCTGCAAGTCTCTTCGAATTATCAGTTTGGTTTGGCCTACTAGATTGGTTTTTCTTGCCATGGGAGAAGTGCTTAGCTTTGGGTTCAATCTTGCGGTGTCCTTTCCCAGTGATAGAAGGGGCAGCAAGGCACGTATTGTATTGTTGCCATCGAGGATAACAAGATGGGGTTTTTATCATATTGCATGAAACTATCCCTCTACATCATGTCATCTTGCTTAAGGCGTTACTCTGTTTTTAACTTAATACTCTAGATGCATGCTGGATAGCGGTCGATGAGTGGAGTAGTAGTAGTAGATGCAGGCAGGAGTGGGGCTACTTGTCTCGAACGTGATGCCTATATACATGATCATACCTAGATATTCTCATAACTATGCTCAATTCTGTCAATTGCTCAACAGTAATTTGTTCACCCACCGTAGAATACTTATGCTCTTGAGAGAAGCCACTAGTGAAACCTATGGCCCTCGGGTCTATTCTCATCATATCAATCTCCATCACTTTATTATTGCTTTGCTTTTTTACTTTGCCTTTTACTTTTCACTTTGCATCTCTATACCAAAAATACCAAAAATATTATCTATCATCTCTATCAGATCTTACTCCCGTAAGTGACCGTGAAGGGATTGACTACCCCTAATCGCGTTGGTTGCGTTGAGCTATTGTTTTGTGTAGGTACCAGGGACTTGTGTGTAGCCTCCTACTGGATTGATACCTTGGTTCTCAAAAACTGAGGGAAATACTTACGCTACTTTGCTGCATCATCCTCTCCTCTTCGGGGAAATCCAACGCAGTGCTCAAGAAGTAGCAACCAACCACGGGATGTCGCCGTCGGCGAGCTTCAACCGCCGCGAGATGGAGGAGTACGACCGCCGGCGCACGTCCTTCTCCTCCGCGAGGTCTTCCTACGCCGGATCCTCCTCGTCCTCCGGCGGGGGCTTTCTCCCCGTGAAGAGGGAGTGGTCGGACGACAAGGACGAGCCGGAGGAGCCAGTGCCGTTCTCCTTCGTCCAGGTGAAGGAGGAGCCCGAGGAGCCTGCTGCGCTCAGCCGTCGCGGAGTCGTCGGGCCTGAGGACTACGTCGCGGACTTCGACGTTGTTGCTGCCGCCATCGCCGAGCGGAGTGTGCGCGAGGAGGAGGAGCGCCGGCGCCACGCCGAGGAGCTCGAAGCCCTCGAGTGGCGGCAGGCGGTCGCCGACAACGTCGCTTCCAACGAGAAGGCTGTCGAGTGGCGCCGCATCCGCCCGGAGCAGGCGGCGAAGTACGTCGACCTGTGTAGCTCCGGCGAGGAGGATTGAGCGTCCGGCTCCTCCACGACGTCGTCCATTTGCCGCGACCTCGCCGCCATCAGATCCGACCGCTCTAGTACTAGTTTAACGTAGTGTGTAGTATAACTATGCTTGTAGTTTGTTGATCATGTGATGAACTATGTAGTATGTGATGAACTATGTTTGTGCAATTTCTCCCCCAAATTTGTTTTTTCAAATTATGCAGGTTTATATACGGGTTATGTTTGGTCGCACATGTTTTCGACCTGCAAACGCGATCTTCGTGAAACCGCAAACGCGTTTTGCGGGTCGAATTTTTGCGGGGTCTGCTAGAGTTGCTCTTATAGACTGAGTGTATGTTAGGATCAACCAGGGTAGTCGATCTGTCATTTAACAAGAGTGCATTTTACAATGAGCTTTATTGCCGACGTTGATCATAATCAGTATGTACATAGAAATTTAAGGATTTTCTATTGTTCAATATGTGCTTATTTGTAGCATACCATATTGCAGACTTAGTACTAGCTGTAACTTTCTAGAAAAGCTTTTCTCAAGATGTAAAATACAAAAAAGCACATCGTGCTAATTTATTGGTATTTTCTTAGAGCAACCAATTTATTGGTATTTTGTGATTTTCTTGCCTGGATAGGCACAGTGCTGGATAACAACCCACGCTGCTAGGCGAATAGTAGTAACGCTGGATAACAGCTCACACAGCTAGTATTTAACAGTAGCGCCGGCTTAACCCCACGCTACTGATAACTGACTTAGCTGTAGCGTGGGTGCAGACAGGCGCTACTGTTAAAAGTTAGCTATAGTGCCTTAGCAGTATCGCGGGCCAAATTACCCGCGCTACTACTAGGGTTTTCCCTAGTAGTGAAACCCCCTTAGCTTGCCCGCACGTGATTCCTGCCAAGAACGGCCAACACCGCTCAAAGCGTTAGTGTCGCATTCATGCCCGACCAGAGCTGACATGACCTCTCACTATCGCCGGCCGAAAGAGCGCCGCCCGCATCGCTTCCCGGTGCAGGCGACTCTTCCGCATTCAAACGACACAACAGCCGTCTATCCGCCCGTCTGCCGCCCGCATCACACGGTTGTCGAGGCGGCCACTCCGACAACACCCGTCCGTCCCTCTAACGTCGACCATTGCTATATAAACTGATGCCCCGGCCATAACCGCAGTCATCCACCTCCGATCCCTTTCTCCTCTCTGCACCATTCCCATCATGGCTTACTCGTGCTCTAAAGCTCTATGGGACAGGCCGACGCCGAAGTAAATTAAGGAGATGGCTGCCATTGCTGCCGGCTGGAAGCTGATGACCCACAAGTGTAGGGGATCTATCATAGTCCTTTCGATAAGTAAAAGTGTCGAACCCAACGAGGAGCAGAAGGAAATGATAAGCAGTTTTCAGTAAGGTATTCTCTGCAAGCACTGAAATTATCGGTAACAGATAGTTTTGTGATAAGGTAATTTGTAACGGGTAACAAGTAATGAAAGTAAATAAGGTGCAGCAAGATGGCCCAATCCTTTTTGTAGCAAAGGACAAGACTGGAAAAACTCTTATGTAAAGGAAAACGCTCCCGAGGACACATGGGAATTATCGCCAAGCTAGTTTTCATCACGCTCATATGATTCGCGTTCGTTACTTTGATAATTTGGTATGTGGGTGGACAGGTGCTTGGGTGATGTCCTTACTTCGACAAGCATCCCACTTATGATTAACTCCTATTGCAAGCATCCGCAACTACAAAAGAAGTATTAAGGTAAACCTAACCACAGCATGAGACATATGGATCCAAATCAGCCCCTTACAAAGCAATGCATAAACTAGGGTTTAAGCTTCTGTCACTCTAGCAACCCATCATCTACTTATTACTTCCCAATGCCTTCCTCTAGGCCCAAATAATGGTGAAGTGTCATGTAGTCCACGTTCACATAACACCACTAGAGGAAAGACAACATACATCTCATCAAAATATCGAACGAATACCAAATTCACATGACTACTTATAGCAAGACTTCTCCCATGTCCTCAGGAAAAAAAGTAACTACTCACAAATCATATTCATGTTCATAATCAGAGGGGTATTAATATGCATAATGGATCTGAACATATGATCTTCCACCAAATAAACCAACTAGCATCAACTACAAGGAGTAATCGACACTACTAGCAACCCACAGGTACCAATCTGAGGCTTTGGGACAAAGTTTGGATACAAGAGATGAACTAGGGTTTTAGAGGAGATGGTGCTGGTGAAGATGTTGATGGAGATTGACCCCCTCCCGATGAGAGGATCGTTGATGATGACGATGGCGATGATTTCCCCCTCCCGAAGGGAAGTTTCCCCGGCAGAGCAGCTCCGCCGGAGCCTAGATTGGTTCCGCCAAGGTTCCGCCTCGTGGCGGCGGAGTTTCTTCCCGAAAGCTTGCTTATGATTATTTCCAGGGTAAAAGACTTCATATAGTAGAAGATGGGCACCGGAGGCCTGCCAGGGGCCCACGAGGCAGGGGGGGCACGCCCCCACCCTCGTGGATGGTGGGTGGGCCCCCTTTGGTAGTTTCTTCGCTTAGTATTTTTTATTAATTCCAAAAATGACTTCCGTGAAGTTTCAGGACTTTTGGAGCTGTGCAGAATAGGTCTCTAATATTTGCTCCTTTTCCAGCCCAGAATTACAGCTGCCAGCATTCTCCCTCTTCATGTAAACCTTGTAAAATAAGAGAGAATAGGCATAAGTATTGTGACATAACTTGTAATTACAGCCCATAATGCAATAAATATTGATATAAAAGCATGATGCAAAATGGACGTGTCAACTCCCCCAAGCTTAGACCTCGCTTGTCCTCAAGCGGAAGCTGATAACGATAAATATGTCCACATGTTTAGAGATAGAGGTGTCGATAAAATAAAATACGGACATGAGGGCATCATTATCATTCTTGTAACAACATATATGGATATTGTCATATGATTTGTTAAGCTCAAGTAATAATCTATTCACAATGTCAAGTACGAATCAGAAATTTCATTGAGAACTAACAAACTATGATCTCGGTCATTGAAGCAATTGCAATTTATCATCACGTCGGAAAGAGTCAATATAAGAGCTTTTCAGCAAGTCCACATATTCAACTATCATTTAGTCTTTAACAATTGCTAACACTCACGCAATACTTGTGGTTATGGAGTTTTAATCGGACACAGATAAAGATAGGGGCTTATAGTGTTGCCTCCCAACCTTTTACCTCAAGGGTAATGTCAACAATAATAATTCATGCTAACTTACATCCAATTGGATATATATATATCAGGATCTTTCCAACACAATGTGCTTGCCAAAGGATCAAATGTAAAAAGGAAAGGTGAAGATCACCTTGACTCTTGCATAAGGTATAAGACAAGAATAAAAGATAGGCCCTTCGCAGAGGGAAGATAAGATTGTCATGTGCTTTTATGGTTGGATGCATGAAATCTTAATGCAAAAGAACGTCACTTTATGTTGCCACTTGTGATATGGACCTTTATTATGCAGTCTGTCGCTTTTATTGCTTCCATATCACAAGATCATATAAAGTTTATTTTATTCACACTAATAGATCATACATATTTAGAGAGCAATTTTTATTGCATGCAACATGACAACTTACTTGAAGGATCTTACTCAATCCATAGGTAGATATGGTGGACACTCATGGCAAACCGGGTTTAAGGGTACTTGGAAGCACAAGTAGTATCTCTGCTTGGTGCAAAGAATTGGCTAGCATGAGGGGGAAAGGCAAGCTCAACATGTTGGATGATCCATGACAATATACTTTATTTCAGATATAAGAAAACACAACCCATTATGTTGTCTTCCTTGTCCAACATCAACTCTTTAGCATGTCATATTTTAATGAGTGCTCACAATCATAAAAGATGTCCAAGATAGTATATTTATATGTGAAAACCTCTCTTCCTTTATTACTTCCTACTAATTGCAACGATGACCAAAACTACGTTTGTCAACTCTCAACAACTTTTAATCATCATACTCTTTATATGTGAAGTCATTACTCTCCATAAGATCAATATGATCTCTTTATTTCTTTTTATTCTTTCTTTTTCTTTTATTCCCTCAAGATCAAAGCAAAGTAATCAAGCCCTTGA
This sequence comes from Triticum aestivum, assembly GCF_018294505.1. Taxonomy (NCBI): domain Eukaryota; kingdom Viridiplantae; phylum Streptophyta; class Magnoliopsida; order Poales; family Poaceae; genus Triticum; species Triticum aestivum. Next base: position 763,444,443 of record NC_057797.1, on the reverse strand, counting down.
CTCAACACTAATTTTTATTATATATAGATCACAGACTCGATTACATAGAAGGATCATAAAGCAAAACTCAAAACTAGATCATACTAAAACTTTATTCTACTAGATTAAGATATTACCAAAAGGATCAAACTAAGAAAAACGGTAAAGACAGGAGTGTGATGGTGATACGATACCGGGGCACCTCCCCCAAGCTTGGTAGTTGCCAAGGGGAGTGCCCATATCCATGTGTTTATGTCTCCTTCCTCGGAGGTGGTGATGATGGAGTTGTTGATGATGTAAATTTTGATTTTAGCTTCTTCATATTGTAATTGAGAAGAGCAATTTCCTCCTTTAAATCATTGACCTCTGATTGCAGCTTCAAGATCTTGTCACATAAATCTCCTTTGCTTTTCTGCCGAAAATGAGAAGGAATAGATCGGTTGTTAGACAGTTTAGCCCTCTTAGGGAGACTAGACTTCTTGAACTTCACGTGCATATCCCCAGGTTAGGGTAGGGGGACATCCTCCTCCTCCGAGCTTGAATCATTGGTCCTCATCACATGAGCATCCTCCTCCTCATCCGTAGTTCGACCACAAGGAGATAGATCCCCATAGGTCTTTGGGTCAACAATAAGGTGTGAGACATAGCTCTCTCCGTCGGAATCCTGAGATGACATCTTGCTCCAAATCTGCTACAGAAACAGCTCGAAACAAAAACAGAGGATATTTGCGTGATAGTTGGTCAAAACCTTCGGGAGATTATATAATGAATTTTTACCAACCAAAAGAAGTATCGTGCAAGAAAATGGAGTCCGGAGAGCACACGAGGTGCCCAGGAGGCAGGGGGCACGCCCTCCACCCTCGTGGACGTCTCGTGTCCTTCTCGGACTTCTTATTTTCCTATTTTCTTAAATATTCCAAAACGGAGAAAAATTACTATTAGAACTGTTTTGGAGTCGGTTTACCTACTGTACCACATACCTATTCCTTTTCGGAGTCTGAAACATTCTAGAAAGTGTCCCTTATGTATTCCTCCGGAGTTACGGTTTCTATAATGTTGGTTTCAACATTTATAGGATTACCTGAGATATAATGTTTGATTCTCTAACCGTTTACCACGTTCGGATTTGTCCCCTCGAAGTTGTTGATTTTTATGGCACCGGAACGATAGACCTACTCGATAACGTAAGGACCTTCCCACTTAGAGAGAAGTTTTCTTGCAAAAAAACTTAAACGAGAGTTGAATAGCAGCACATAATCACCTACATTAAACTCACATTTTTGTATCCTTTTGTCATGCCATCTTTTAACTTTTTCTTTAAACAGTTTGGCATTCTCATAGGCCTGGGTTCTCCATTCATCAAGTGAGCTAATGTCAAATAGCCTCTTCTCACCGGCAAGTTTGAAATCAGAATTGTGCTCTTTAATGGCCCAATATGCCTTATGTTCTAGTTCGAGAGGTAAGTGACATGCTTTTCCATAAACCATTTTATACAGAGACATACCCCATAGGATTCGTATATGCAGTTCTATAGGCCCATAATGCATCATCAAGTTTCTTGGACCAATTCTTTCTAGATCTATTAACAGTCTTTTGCAAAATTAATTTGAGCTCTCTATTACTCAATTCTACTTGACCACTAGACTGCGGGTGATACGGGGATGCAATTCTATGATTAACATCATGCTTAATAAGCATTTTACGAAAAGCACCATGAATAAAATGTGAACCACCATCAGTCATTGAATATCTAGGGACTCCAAACCTCGGAAAATAACTTTTTAAGCATCTTAATAGAGGTGTTATGATCAGCACTACTAGTTGTAATAGCTTCTACCCACTTAGTAACGTAATCAACAGTAACTAAAATATGTGTATACCCATTAGAGGAAGGAAATGGTCCCATATAGTCAAAGCCCCAAACATCAAATGGTTCAACAACAAGTGAATAGTTCATAGGCATTTCTTGACGTCTACTAATATTACCAATTCTTTGGCATTCATCGCAAGACAAGGCAAACTTACGGGCATCTTTGAAGAGAGTAGGCCAATAAAAACCGGATTGCAATACCTTATGGGCAGTTCTATCTCTTGCGTGGTGTCCTCCAGATGCCTTGGAGTGACACTTGCATAGGATCTTTTCCTGTTCATGCTCAGGTACACAACATCTAATAACACCATCTACTCCTTCTTTATAAAGGTGTGGGTCATCCCAGAAGTAATGTCTTAAATCATAGAAAAACTTTTTCTTTTGCTGGTATGTGAAACTAGGTGGTATAAATTTAGCAACAATGTAATTAGCATCATCAGCATACCATGGAGCAGTGCGAGAAGCATTTATGACAGCTAATTGTTCATCAAGAAAGCTATCATCAATAGGTAGTGGGTCATCAAGAACATTCTCTAACCTAGACAAGTTGTCTGCAACGGGGTTCTCAGCTCCCTTTCTGTCAATAATATGCAAATCAAATTCTTGTAACAAGAGAACCCATCTAATAAGTCTAGGTTTATCATCTTTCTTTTCCATAAGATATTTAATAGTAGCATGATCTATGTGAACAGTTACTTTAGAATCAATGATATAAGGTCTAAACTTATCACAAGCAAATACAACTACTAAAAATTCTTTTTCAATGGTAGCATAATTTCTCTGGGCACTGTCTAGAGTTTTACTAGCATATTGGATAATATTTAATTTCTTATCAACTCTTTGTCCTAGAACAGCAGCTATAGCATAATCACTAGCATCACACATGATTTTAAAGGGTAAATCTCAATCAGGTGGCTGAACAATAGGTGCAGAAATCAAAGCTTTCTTAAGTATTTCAAATGCTTCCACATAGTCATCATCAAAGACAAAAGGAATATCTTTTTGTAAGAGATTAGTCAGAGGCCGAGAAATTTTTGAGAAGTCCTTTATGAATCTCCTATAAAAACCGGCATGGCCAAGGAAACTTCTTATACCTTTAATGTCCTTGGGACACGACATCTTTTCAATAGCATCAACTTTAGCTTTATCAACTTCAATACCTCTTTCAGAAATTTTATGCCCCAAGACAATACCTTCATTAACCATAAAGTGGCACTTCTCCCAATTCAAGACAAGATTAGTTTCTTCACATCTCTGCAAAACTCGATCAAGGTTGCTCAAGCAATCATCAAAAGAAGTTCCATATGCGGAGAAATCATCCATGAAAACCTCAACAATCTTTTCACAAAAATCAGAGAATATAGCCATCATGCATCTTTGAAAGGTAGCAGGTGCATTGCATAAACCAAAAGGCATACGTCTATAAGCAAAGGTACCGGAAGACAAGTAAAAGTGGTCTTTTCTTGATCCTATTTTGACACAGGTATTTGAGAGAAACCAGAATAACCATCTAGAAAGCAAAAATGTGTATGTTTGGATAATCTTTCTAGCATTTGATCAATAAAAGGTAAAGGGTAATGATCCTTTTTAGTAGCTTTATCTAATTTGCGGAAATCAATTACCATCCTATAACCTCTAACAATTCTTTGCGGGGTCAATTCAGCTTTATCATTAGGAACAACAGCAATACCTCCCTTCTTAGGGACACAATGGACAGGACTTACCCACTGACTATCAGCAACGGGATAAATTATACCTGCCTCCAGAAGCTGTAGTATTTCATTTCTTACCACTTCTTTCATCTTAGGATTTAACCGTCGTTGGTGATCAACAACTGGTTTAGCGTCTTTCTCCAATTTAATTTTGTGTTGGCATAGAGTGGGACTAATGCCCTTAAGATCATCAAGAGTATATTCAATAGCAGCACGGTGCTTCTTCATAGTTTTCAATAGTTTCTTTTCTTCATGCTCTGAAAGGTTAGCACTAATAATAACAGGATATATCTTCTTTTCATCAAGATAAGCATATTTGAGAGTATCAGGTAATGGTTTAATCTCAAACATGGGATCACCCTTGGGTGGAGGAGGATCCCCTAGGATTTCAACAGGCAAGTTGTGTTTGAAAATAGGTCCCTGTTTAAAGAATACTTCATCTATTTCCATTCTTTCATTCATAAACATATCATTTTCATGGTCTAGCCAATATTGTTCTAAAGGATCACTAGGAGGCACGGCAGTAGAAGCAAGACCAATAATTTCATCTTTACTAGGCAATTCCTCATCACAGGGTTGTCTACAAAGTTTAGCAAAATTAAACTCATGAGACATATCACCCAAACCAATAGTAACAACATCCTTTTCGCAGTCTATCCTAGCATTAACAGTATTCAAGAAGGGTCTACCAAATATAATGGGACAAAAATCATCTTGTGGGGAACCAAAAACAAGAAAATCAGCAGGATATTTAACTTTCCCACACAAGACTTCAACATCTCTAACAATCCCGACTGGTGAAATAGTATCTCTATTGGCAAGCTTAATCGTAACATCAATTTCTTCTATCTTAGCAGGTGCAATATCATGCATAATTTCTTTGTATAAGGAATGAGGTATTGCACTTGCACTAGCACCCATATCACACAAGCCATGATAACAATGATCTCCTATTTTAATAGAACTAACATGCATGGCTACCACAGGTCTATGTTTATTTTTAGTATCTGGTCTAGCAATTCTAGCAGCTTCATTGCAGAAGTAAATAACATGCCCATCAATATTACCAGCCAAGAGATCTTTAACCATAGCAATACTAGGTTCAACTTTAATTTGCTTAGGGGGTTTGGGTATCTTAATATTACTTTTGTTGACCACAGTTGAAGCTTTATCATGATCCTTTATTCTAACAGGGAAATGTGGTTTCTCAATATAAGCAGTAGGAACAACAGGATCATCATAAGTGATAGTCTTTTCTTCAACTTTAATAGGTGCAACTACTTTTACTTCAATGGGAGGATTATATTTAAACCACTTCTCCTTAGGGAGATCAACATGAGTAGCAAAGGATTCACAGAAAGAAGCTACTATCTCAGAGTCAAGTCCATATTTAGTGCTAAATTCACGGAAAACATCGGTATCCATAAAAGATTTAACACAATCAAACTTAGGTGTTATACCTGACTCCTTACCTTCATCTAGATCCCAATATTCAGAGTTGCGTTTGTTGGGGAACGTAGTAATTTCAAAAAAAATCCTACGCACACGCAAGATCATGGTGATGCATAGCAACGAGAGGGGAGACTGTTGTCCATGTACCCTCGTAGACCGAAAGCGGAAGCATTAGCACAACGCAGTTGATGTAGTCGTACGTCTTCACGATCCGACCGATCAAGTATCGAACGCACGACACCTCCGAGTTTAGCACACGTTCAGCCCGATGACGTCCCTCGAACTCCGATCCAGTCGAGTGTTGAGGGAGAGTTTCATCAGCATGACGGCATGGTGACGATGTTGATGTTCTACCGACGCAGGGCTTCGCCTAAGCACCGCTATAGTATTATCGAGGTGGACTATGGTGGAGGGGGGCACCGCACACGGCTAAGAGATCAATGGTCAATTGTTGTGTCTATGGGGTGCCCCCTGCCCCCGTATATAAAGGAGCAAGGGAGGAGGAGGCCGGCCCTAGGAGGGGCGCGCCAAGGGAGTAGGATTCCTACTCCTAGTTGGAGTAGGTTTCCTCCTTTCCAAGTCCAACTAGGAGAAGGGGGAAAGGGGGGAAGAGGGGAAGGAAGGGAGAGGGGGGCCGCGCCCCAAACCCCTTGTCCAATTCGGACTGGGCTTGGGAGGGGCGCGCGCCACCTCCTGGCTGCTGCCTCTCCTTCCCAATAAGGCCCATTAAGGCCCAATACTTCTTTCCCGTATTCCCGTAACTCCCCGGTACTCCGAAAAATACCCGAATCACTTGGAACCTTTCCGATGTCCGAATATAGTCGTCCAATATATCGATCTTTACGTCTCGACCATTTCGAGACTCCTCGTCATGTCCCCGATCTCATCCGGGACTCCGAACTACCTTTGGTACATCAAAACTCATAAACTCATAATATAACCGTCATCGAAACTTTAAGCGTGCGGACCCTACGGGTTCGAGAACTATGTAGACATGACCGAGACACCTCTCTGGTCAATAACCAATAGCGGAAGCTGGATGCTCATATTGGCTCCCACATATTCTACGAAGATCTTTATCAGTCAGACCGCATAACAACATACGTTGTTCCCTTTGTCATCGGTATGTTACTTGCCCGAGATTCGATCGTCGGTATCTCAATACCTAGTTCAATCTCGTTACCAGCAAGTCTCTTTACTCTTTCCATAATACATCATCCCACAACTAACTCATTAGTTGAAATGCTTGCAAGGCTTAAGTGATGTGCATTACCGAGAGGGCCCAGAGATACCTTTCCGACAATTGGAGTGACAAATCCTAATCTCGAAATACGCCAACCCAACAAGTACCTTCGGAGACACCTGTAGAACACCTTTATAATCACCCAGTTACGTTGTGATGTTTGGTAGCACAGAAAGTGTTCCTCCGGTAAACGGGAGTTGCATAATCTCATAGTCATAGGAACATGTATAAGTCATGAAGAAATCAATAGCAACATACTAAACGATCGAGTGCTAAGCTAACGGAATGGGTCAAGTCAATCATATCATTCTCCTAATGATGTGATCCCTGTTAATCAAATGACAACTCATGTCTATGGTTAGGAAACATAACCATCTTTAATTAACGAGCTAGTCAAGTAGAGGCATACTAGTGACACTCTGTTTGTCTATGTATTCACACATGTATTATGTTTCCGGTTAATACAATTCTAGCATGGATAATAACCATTTATCATGATATAAGAAAATAAATAATAACTTTATTATTGCCTCTAGGGCATATTTCCTTCAGCGTTTAATTCTCTCCAATAAATCCCATTTGAATTCAATAGTGTTCATCATAAAAGAGCCAGTACAAGGAGTATCGAGCATGGAGCGATTATTGATAGAAAGCCGAGCATAAAAGTTTTGAATAATCATTTCTCTCGAGAGCTCCTGATTGGGCATGAATATAACATTGACTTAAACCTCCTCCAAGCTTGAGCGATGCTTTCTCCTTCGCGAGGCCAAAAATTATATATATAATTACGATCACGATGAACAGATGCATAGGATAAAACTTCTGATGAAATTCCAATTTCAATCGGTTGTAGTTCCACGATCCCATATCATCACATAGCCTAAACCATGTCAATACCTCTCCATTCAAAGATAAAGGGAAGACTTTCTTCTTGAAAACATCCTCGGGCATACCTGCAAGCTTAAATAATCCACAAACTTCATCCACATAGATTAGGTGCAAATCGGGATGTAATGTTCCATCTCCTGTAAAAGGATTAGCTAGTAGTTTCTCCATCATACCCAAAGGAATTTCAAAGTAAACATTTTCAGTAGGTTTAGTAGGTTGAGGAGAAATTCTTTTCTCTACTGGTCGGTGTGAAGATACCCCGAACAAGCCCCTCGGAGGATTACTTTCCATAGTAACAAGTGCAGTAAATTTCAGCACACTATATAAATTTTTCCTTACCAAATTCCACCTATCAAAGGCGCTTCACTCCCCGGCAACGGCGCCAGAAAAGAGTCTTGATGACCCACAAGTGTAGGGGATCTATCATAGTCCTTTCGATAAGTAAGAGTGCCGAACCCAACGAGGAGCAGAAGGAAATGATAAGCAGTTTTCAGTAAGGTATTCTCTGCAAGCACTGAAATTATCGGTAACAGATAGTTTTGTGATAAGGTAATTTGTAACGGGTAACAAGTAATGAAAGTAAATAAGGTGAAGCAAGATGGCCCAATCCTTTTTGTAGCAAAGGACAAGCCTGGAAAAACTCTTATGTAAAGGAAAACGCTCCCGAGGTCACATGAGAATTATCGTCAAGCTAGTTTTCATCACGCTCATATGATTCGCGTTCGTTACTTTGATAATTTGGTATGTGGGTGGACCGGTGCTTGGGTGTTGTCCTTACTTGGACAATCATCCCACTTATGATTAACTCCTATTGCAAGCATCCGAAACTACAAAAGAATTATTAAGGTAAACCTAACCACAGCATGAGACATATGAATCCAAATCAGCCCCTTACGAAGCAACACATAAACTAGGGTTTAAGCTTCTGCCACTCTAGCAACCCATCATCTACTTATTACTTCCCAATGCCTTCCTGTAGGCCCAAATAATGGTAAAGTGTCATGTAGTCGACGTTCACATAAAACCACTAGAGGAAAGACAACATACATCTCATCAAAATATCGAACAAATACCAAATTCACATGACTACTTATAGCAAGACTTCTCCCATGTCCTCAGGAACAAAAGTAACCACTCACAAATCATATTCATGTTCATAATCAGAGGGGTATTAATAAGCATAATGGATCTGAACATATGATCTTTCACCAAATAAACCAACTAGCATCAACTACAAGGAGTAATCAACACTACTAGCAACCCACAGGTACCAATCTGAGGCTTTGGGACAAAGATTAGATACAAGAAATGAACTAGGGTTTTAGAGGAGATGGTGCTGGTGAAGATGTTGATGGAGATTGACCACCTCCCGATGAGAGGATCGTTGATGATGACGATGGCGATGATTTCTCCCTCCCGGAGGGAAGTTTCTCCGGCAGAACAGCTCCGCCGGAGCCCTAGATTGGTTCCGCCAAGGTTCCGTCTCGTGGCGGCGGAGTTTCTTCCCGAAAGCTTGCTTATGATTATTTCCAGGGTAAAAGACTTCATATAGAAGAAGATGGACACTAGAGACCTGCCAGGGGGCCCACGAGGCAGGGGGCGCGCCCCCCACCCTCGTGGATGGTGGGTGGCCCCCCTTTGGTAGTTTCTTCGCTTAGTTTTTTTTATTAATTCCAAAAATGACTTCCGTGAAGTTTCAGGACTTTTGGAGCTGTGCAGAATATGTCTCTAATATTTGCTCCTTTTCCAGCCCAGAATTACAGCTGCCGGCATTCTCCCTCTTCATGTAAACCTTGTAAAATAAGAGAGAATAGGCATAAGTATTGTGACATAACTTGTAATTACAACCCATAATGCAATAAATATCGATATAAAAGCATGATGCAAAATGGACGTATCAGCAGCCAGAGGACGACGACGTCTCAATGGAGGACGCGGCCGATGACGACCCTCCTCGTCCGCGCCACCCTCGCGGGTGCATTGCACCATGACCATCAGCGAGGCCCGTGCCCGTTACGTGGACATGGAGCGGGAGGCACAAGCCGACACTGCCTACAACCACTAGCTCCTCCAAGACTACCAACATGCGGAGGAGGCAACTCGCCGCCGGCAGGGCAATCGTGTCGGATGCAGACCTGGCAGAGCAGAAGGTGTTGCTCGAGTCCTACCGCTCCGCCCGTGAGATCCGCTGTCGATACCGCCAGCATCAGGCAAAATTGCAGACCACCTACAAGGAGTTCGACGAAGCGGCGGGCGACGTGTGCGGCACGACCGACGACGAGAAGGACATCGGCATCACCGTCGAGGTCGCGCCCCGCCTCGAGGACCACAAAGTGGACACTCCGTGGGCGCCGTCGGCAGCGAGTAAGAGTAGTGATTGGTAGGTCTCCGCTGCTCGGGTCTGAAGAAAGCTACCGCTCCTCCCCTCCCGTTGAAGCCAAGTTTGGTGGGCTGAGCAATGTCGGCCGATTAGTTGCTTGACGATGACGTGGAGGCAGACAACTTCACTACCCGGGCTCCAGAGGCGGAGCTGGAGAGCGTCGAGGCGGAACTGGAGAAGGCAAAGCTTCAGTTCTCAGGGCTCATGGCCGGGCACGGGAAACGGGCGCCAGCGATCTTTTACTTTAGCTATTATATTTCTAGAGTCGGACAAGCACTGCTTTTAGTTGAAGTATGCCCAAATTGTAATGAGTTCCGTTATGTTTATATGAAATTTAGCCGTGTTTGAATGAATTTTGTCCGGTTGTTCGGATATTAGTTAAAATGTATGCGGGCAGCGTTTGATGGCCACCTCTCGCATCAGTGTCTGCTGACGAATGCAGAGAAAATTTGCGGTCGCCGTTGAAGGTGCCCTTATGCTATTACCACAACATAACGCTAAAAATATATTAGAAAATTTCAAAAAATTCTGAAATTTTGGATACGAAATCTGGGTGCCTGTTGTACAGACGTGTCCAATTTCATTGGGAAGGATGCCCGTGCTAATAAAAATACAAAATAATCGTATGCGCAGAAGAAACATGATGTAACGTATGTCGGACCGTAATTTCTACGCCGTGAATACCGCAGGCACCCATTCCACACGAAAATAAACACGGGTATACAATGGGAACTCAAGTTTCATATCCCAAAATTTTAGATTTTTTAGAAATTTATTTATATATTTTTAATGCTATTTTCGTATAGGAGTGTGTGGCACCCGGCTGCTTCAATGCATTTCCCTATATGCATGTTACTATAACTAGTCTACGTTATCTTGGATGGAAGAGGATTTGTGGCTCTCGGGTGCCACACAACCCTATATGAATATAGCATTAAAAACATACTAGGAATTTCAAAAAATCCTAAAATTTAGGCTTATGTCAACTTAGAGAGGACGACAAAGATGTTGGAGGAGGAGAGGGCATGGAATGACATGCAGGCAAGGGCCATGTATGAGCTTCTTGTGGTAAGTTTCATTACTAACTAGTATGACTCTGTTGTGAAAACCAAATGTGCAGTCTGTGTGCGAGAAGTCCGGTCAGACCACTCCGCCGATGCCAGTGATTGCTCCTGGGAGCACGGTGAGTTTAATTTGAATGGACATTACTTGCTAGTCTTAACATTTGAGTGTCATAATGCTAACGGGACATTGGAAATGATCTTTGATGCAGCTTAACTCCAGAAACGCATCGCACGATCCTTCTCCAGCTACCGGCGCGAGCCAGCTGTCTGTTGTACACACATATGCTCCAATACATTTCCCACGTTATCTCCCAGTACAACCAGCCAGTGGCGGAGCCAGAACTTTTGTAAAGCCTGGGCAAATTTGAGCCTAAGTGTCTAATCTAGAAACCAAAATCCGGTGTTCGGATACACAACATATAAAACAACATCAAACTTTCAGACCACAAATCCACATTAATCATGTAGTGAAAATATAACCATAGAAACCATACAAATGTAATTTGAGAGTGAAATAACAATGTGCACTCCATCCGTACCAAAATAAGTGTCGCTGATTTTGTATTAAATTAGTACAAAATTCTGAACCAAATCAACGATACTTATTTTGAGATGGAGGGGGTATTTATTTAGTTTCATAGGCCGAAATGAAGTTGAGACTTGACAACATTAAGTTATAGAACAAGGCCGGCAATCATACTCGTCATATTTCCAGCAGAAATATAACTATTGAATTACCATATGGATTTGTAATTCACATAAATTAAGTATTGTGATTTGTGAATATATTCAATATAGAGAGCGTAGAACCATCTCACGAGGCAAAATGAGATGGTGGTTGTGGCTCTACTTATTTTTTTCGATTGCACAACATTCACATTTCAGTGCCAAAAACCTCCTCATCTCTCAAATTTAATAATTTAAAGTTGAAATTAACATCAACTATCTAAAACAAAGCCCTAAGCGAAGGACTAAGCTCATAATGTGGTAATCATCCCACTGACCAATTCCCCTTGCCGTGACCTCAAAATAAGTCTAATAATGTGCAGGTCTTTTTCTCAGAAAAAAAAGTCTATTAATCTCACCTAATTACGAAGACCGGGACAAGCAGCCGCTGATGCAAACCGCTCCTCGAAATCTCGGGGTTGGATGATCTCCGGCTCCGGCCCCGCCGCCGGCCGCGCGCCCAGGCCAGCCTCTCCACTGGCTAACGGTCTGTCTCTGTCCCTTCAATCGATTTCGAACAGAAGCTAAACAAACAGGGGTCGCAGGGAGGTGGAACAATCGACCGATCATTGCCTTCTCGTCTCGAGTAAAAAAAAAGAATCAAACCGAACAAGTAGGCTTGTCTCACGTGGGTACTTGTAGCCCAGTAGCCTGTCAGTGCTTAATTCAATAATTTACTGTTGACTATAGAGGAAATGGAAGCCCATTGGCCCAGCTGCCCACTGCCCGGGTAAACCTCCATGCACGGAGTATTTTCCCTGTTTCGATGGGGCCATCGTAGCGTGTAGCGCACCTAGCGAGCCCGGGCAACTGCCCAGGCTAGCCGGGCGGTGGCTCCGTTGCTGTGTGGAGCGTGCTGTCGGTCAGTAGGAACAGGCTGACAAAACAAAGTACCACCACTATTGCCTGCACTGCCCAAGAAATTTCATCGCAGTGGAGTGTTAAAAAGATTGCTTCATTGGCCCGGTTTGGATACTCTAATTTAGATAAAAGTTAGAGTTTGTTTTTAGTTCATGACTAATCCTGAATTAACTCTAGCAAAAAGGTGGTTGAATGACAGGGTTAAATTGATAATAAATATATTAAGAGAACTAGCTTTAATTAGCATTTCTTGGGTGAGATAGTTTTTTGGATGAGTTAGATGCAACTAGCTTAATATAGCCCTCATGTTTGAATACTTTAGGACTATTTGAGCTCAAACTAACTCAAACTGACTCTAATTTATGGATCCAAACAGGACCATTGAATGCAAAGATTCACTTCCCTGCGGAGTAAGGGATCCATATTTCATACACTTTTCTGTTTAGACCCATGATATTTTATATTTCTTTGAGACAAGTTTGGACCCATGATTTCTTATCCGTTCTATGACTTGATTTCTTCCGCATTGTACCACCGGAGAAATGCACGCAGAGAGGGAGTCTTTCTACTTTTCTTTTCAAGACTACAAGTGTTTCGGTTGAAAAAAGAAATGAACTGCGGCCAGTTAGGATTGATTGGTACAGTGCTAATCTGAGAACTGAATGGAAACAAGCATGGATGGATTTGCACATACTTGAGTACGTGACTGCGGGCAGACTCGCTAGCGCGCACATGAAGAAATATATATGTCGTCGATCTCCATCATCGTATATCCTCTGTGTTCTTGCTCTTTGCGGCGAGGCGAGGAAGATGGAAGACGACGAGTAAAAGGTAGTCGTCGTGGGTGGCCGACCTGACTTGACAAGAATAAAAGCTAGTCGTGTTCTTGTTTTTTGCTGAGAGCCCGCCAGCCCCGTGAGATGGGCAAGACTGAAAGCTAGTCGTGATGGGTGGCCGGTGACTGGACCTGACCTGACTTGACAAGACCTGACCAGATACTGCACCGGATTCCTTACACTCTTGCCACGATCTCGACTGTGCGGGCATGGTGCGTCTCATTTGCGTACATCATGTGGATTTTGACTACTCCCGCGCAGGTACATGTGACGACTTCTTTTTCCCCGCTGGACCAGCTGTTCCTTCCCCGTCCATGCAAATCTAGGTGCAATGATCTCGTTTGCTAATCTCCCTCCCGAATAAACCCAGAGATGTTTCAGATATTAGCTAACTTGTTGACAGACAGAAAAAAAATGAATATTACTAGTAAACTATAGCTTGCAAATTGATACTAAAATATGCATACAAATGTTGTAGTCAGTACAAAATAGCTGATAGAATATTTTTACAAGCTAGAGGCGAAACAAATTAGTAAACTATAGCTTGCAAATTAATAATAAAATATGCGTACAACGTTGTAGTCATAACAAAGTAGCTAATAGTAGAATGTTTTTACAAGGTACAAAATAGCTAATAGTATTATCAACTCTTTTTTTGAGACATATAGTATTATCAACTGGACACACAGGGAGGTCCATCCGAGACTAGATTCTGCACCTCGCGCCTAGCTGGCCGGCCCTTCATACACGGGCCGATGAATCAAATACCGCGAACTGCTACCGCAAATACAGGAAGGGCGCACATCACCAGAACGTTCGCGAGGGGCGCACATCACCTCAGTGCACCGAGGTGCGCGGCCACCGTATGGCATTTTCGCTGTCGGCCTCTTTTTACATATTGTGGCTGCTGCCTTTGTTTACCATAGGTCCATAGCTGCCTTTGTTTACCATAGGTCCATAGCTGCCTTCAAAAAAAAAAATACTAAGGTCCATAGCTACTCCTAGTTTAAATTGCGTGAACGATGGGTGAACGCTTTCCACTGTAACAAGCTACAGTACTGACCTCTTTCTCAAACAGTGGCTACCACTTCACTGTATGTAGCTATGCATATACAAACTATACTACCCTTGATGCATTAGCCACGTTACAAAACCAAATAATGTCAAAACACTTAGACGCGGTGCCTAAAATATCATCTTATTCCTTATTTCTTGCCACGGATATAGAAATCAACTAATAAAAAACATGGGCCGTGTATGTTTTCAGTGACGAGACTATCTAGCACGACATGTAATGATCAGTTTATCACATGCAATGGTATTAATTAACAAATAAACAATAAATTCTTTTGTTTCCCCCTTCATCTTGATGCACAACTTCAAATGCCTAATGCACGAGGGAGTACAACCAACTGTGAACCAACTTAGGGCATATCCAATCTTAAATCTTAACCCATAAATTTTCTTCGGCATCCGTCCATGGACAGTGGGAGGCGGCCATCCAACATCGCCCGTATACATTCGGGCTTCCTATTTTTTTTAATGTCAACATGTTCCAATAGTCGCATACATAAAGTACAGAAGTTCAAATAGCCATGCAGCAGTAGTTTAAATATTACTTTTCAACATTATTGTCCCCTTTAATCACCCACGGATACTCAAACAGGTCTTCCTTCAACTTCTCGTGACTTGCTCGATGCGAATTCGTTGATGCATTTGAATAAACTTTTCAAATGTGGTCGGATTCTGATCTGGAAGTTTGATACGATGACCCATGTTCTCAAATTTTAGACCTGCGGCGGCATCCCCACCCTCATTCTCAATGATCATTTTGTGCACGATCACACAATATGTCATCACCCCCACAAGGTCTCCGGATCCCACTATTTAGCAGGTCCACAAGCAACTGCAAAACGATCCTGCAGAACTCCAAATGCCCTCTCGACATCATTTCTAGCTACTTCTTGTCTTTGGGAAAAATGAGACCTTTTCTAGCCAACTGGGTTAGAGATGGTGTTGACAAAGATAGTCCATGGAGAAAAGATAGTCAATCAGATAGTACCTCATGTTGTACTCATGTCCATTGACAGTATAGTGGCAAGGAGGAGTTTTTTCTTCAGTCAGCCTCGCAAACAATGATGATCGCTGCAACACATTGATATCATTGTGAGACCTGGGCATGCCAAAGAAAGTGTGCATATACAAAGATCGTGTGATGCAGTAGCTTCAATAATGATGGTGGACTTCTTAACATGGTCCTAATGTTGCCCTTGTAGAGCTTTTGGCCAGTTCTTCCATTTTCAATGCATGTAGTCAAAAGATACGAGCAAACCCGGCCTTTCTCTTGCTTCTGAGATTGCCAAGAGTCTCTCGATGTCTGCCATAGTTAGTTCCCTCAGGTACTGAAGTCCAAACATCTCAACCACGATAGTTGAAAACCGGACCATGGCATCTCCGCATGTGCTCTCAGACATCCGTAGGTACTCGTCCCACGAATCAGCGGCCGTGCCATATGCAAGCATCCAGCGTGTGGATGAGCACTTCTGGTAACCAGAGAACCCAATCGTTTCGACGGCGTCCTTCTTTAAGATGAACTAGTCATCATAGGACCGGTCGTCATGGTACTACCGATCGAAGATAGTCTTGCGCATCTGAAAACACCGGCGGAAATGGCCAACTGAAAAGTGCATGGGGGGCAAGGTAGCCATCCATCAGTGTCAATGGCCGCACGCTCCACGGTTGAGCACTCGATGACCCTTGATCGATTCCTTGAAATTCAGAATATGTTCATACGCATGCTATGCATCTTTAAGGACCACCTGCATCATCGTTGTCTCATCCGTGTAGTCCTCCTCATCGGACGAGCCGTCAGACGACTCAACATAGTGGTTGTTATATGTACTCCAAATCGGAATCTATTGCTTCAAACAAGAAGCGACAACTATTTTACCTCCGGTAGTTAATCGAATAGTTGTCGGGCAAGATGAGTATAGCAGTAGCGAATGGTACCCGACGGGGCGGTTAGAGGAGAGAGATTGAAGGGCGGCAGAGGAGAAGCAGGGTGGAGCCCGGCTGGACGCTGGAGGTGACCGAGACGTAGATTTTCAGCATGGGTGTAGCGTGGCGGCCGGGTTGGTGGAGCGGCGGCGAAGACAAGAGAGAAAGAAGGAGAGAAAGAAGGAGAGAAAGAAAATGTGGACGATGGTGGCGCGGGTCCGAAAAGGGTTTTGGGTGGGCTGAGGGTGTCGGATGCCTACATGGCTGCTAGCCGGACTCCCACAAAGCCTCCCATTTTTTCTCCCGTTTGTCAGAAAATGTATGTCCGAACCGTCGGCGGACCGATAGAGGCCAGCGTTGGATGGCACAACACATCTGGACCATGCGGTCCGGATGTATGCGGGCGTTTGAGAGTCGGCATTGGAGATGCCCTTAATCAGTAATATTTTTAGAGCTATTTGCTTCTCGTGGCTAGTTGGCAGGAAAGTGGAATTCACTCTACTCCAACTTCCTTCTTAGGTGTTTTTAAGAGTTTATTTAGGGTTTGCGTCCTGCTCAATGAAACGAGGTGTTGGTGGTTCTCTAAAGGTGAAATAAGGTTCTGCCGACCTTGCCCCCATTTCGATGATAGGTCTTCGGTTGTGCCTTTTGGACCCGATGTTTGTTCGTGTGTCTGTTGGATTCTTGATCTATACTTTTCTTCATCCGCGATGACTTTCCGACTGTCTACTACAATAAGTTTGGCCTTGCTCGATAAAGAAAAGGTGATGACGGTGGCGCGTCTTCTGCTCGCTCCAGTACTTGTAGTCGTCGCTACGTAGTCTACGGACATGGATGTTATTTTGATTATTTATGTGTTCTTTATACTATGATGACATGATAAATAGATAGAAAGTTTTCTTGAATAAAAAATGGAATTCAATCTTTCCTAATAGAAGCAGTACATGTGGACATGCCAATGTCTAATCGATCAGGAGGCGGTAGCT
This sequence comes from Triticum aestivum, assembly GCF_018294505.1. NCBI lineage: Eukaryota > Viridiplantae > Streptophyta > Magnoliopsida > Poales > Poaceae > Triticum > Triticum aestivum. The sequence goes on along the minus strand of NC_057797.1, from coordinate 763,427,449 downwards.
CGGTGATATCCGGAACTCGCTGCAAATTAAGGGCCTATTCGGGTTGAAGGATTTTCATAGGAAACACATAGGTACAAGGATCTCGAAGAAAATTTTTCTATAAATGCATTTGGTTTGTAAAAAATGTGTACAGGAATTTTATAGGAATACTATTCATTGCCTGTGTTTTTGAAAGAAATTACACATCCACTCAAAGCTCATTTTACGCGTAGGATTAAAGCGAGTTAATTTCTTAGAATGACAAGTGACATTCTATAAAATTTCTAGACTAATCCTAATTTCTAGGCTATGAAATCCTTCAAACCGAATGAGCTCTAAATCGTTGCTGAGCTGCACGAGGTGGCATATGCTCCAAGTCCAACGGAAATATCGTGCTAGCTTCTCATCGGGTCTAAAATATCTAAAGTGGAGTCTTTTAGTGGGAGACTTCTGTGCCTGGTCGCGTGCATGTGAGCACGCGGTTTCTTATGACATTCATATCCTTTCCCCTCGCAGCTCCCTCTTAAACTACCATGGCCGCCAAACGAGCACTAGAGGAGAAACACTAGAATGTTTCACTAGCAAACTGAAGAGAAACCACAAATCTGCCGCTCCACCACCATTACCATTCCAGGAGAGAAATTTCCACCGGAGTAAGGCGTAGGGGCAGAGCATCCGGAAACCGGAACGGGAAGCGGCAGTAGCAGGGCATGGGAAATGAGCTTGATGCTTTCTCGGCGGAGCTTCGACGCCGGCCTGAAGTAAGGATCATCAACAAGTATGCCGTCGTCGCCGCGTACGTCACAATTACTCTTAAATCCGTCGGGGCCTTGCTGCTTTTGTGGGCCACCGTGGTCCTGCTGGGTGGCTTCGTCTCGTCGATGACGAAGGACGATTTTTGGTCTGTGACCATCATCACATTTCCGCAGGCTGCCGGGTTAGTGCTTAGTATTTAGCTCTTCCTGAATGCAATCTTTTTCCGGTTTTGCTATTTTTTAGGTCCCTGAAATTATTCAAAGCGTCATTCACTTTTTCTAGTTCATCATGAGCTCGCCGAAGAAGAAGTAGCCTCACTACCTATCTTAGGCGGCCCTCCAATATTTTCTGTTAAATTCGTATTGCCGATGTTAGGTGTGACGTGAAG